>NC_057720.1:90333544-90345913 GCF_004010195.1 Chiloscyllium plagiosum | reverse complement strand
CCATCACACACATTGTCCCTCAGCTCCCTCACTGTCACGCTCACCCCCTCACACTCCACCACCATCACACACACTGTCCCACACTGCCCTCTCCGTCACGCTCATCCCCTCACACTCCACTATTCTCCCACACACTCCCCTCCCATCACGTTCACTCTCCCGCACAATCGCCCACCATCACACTTGCCCCACCACACACTGCCCCACTATCCTTCTCACTCACCCTGCAAAAAGCCTCACCATCAGACTCACCTAAGCACACTCTCCCCCACTGTAACGCTCACTTCCCTTCACGCAGCCCCATCCTGATTCTCAGACCCCATGCACACCCCCACCATCAAGCTCACTCTCCCGCACACTCCCATTGTCCCGTTCACTCCCCTGCAACACCCCACCATCACTCTCTCTCCCCCATCCACTTCGCTACCATCAGCCTCACTCCCTCACATTCTCCCCGCCCACCACGCTCACTCTCCCACACACTCCCATTGTCCAGTTCAATCCCTTGCACACGTCCCCATCGTCAATCTCACTTCCTCACACACTCCCCCATCGTCACTCTCTCTCCCCGTACACTTTCCTACCATCCAGCTAAGTACACTACGCACTCCCCACCATCACACTCACTCCTCCACACATTCCCCCATCAGAGTCAGTCTCTCGCACACTCCCCCGGTATCAAATTCACTTGCCCACGCAGTCTCCCACCATCACACTCCTCACACACCTTACACTGTGAACACTGACCCAGTTGATTCCCTCTAAATGGCCTTTAACCCCATCCCCATTCTATTCCCTGAGTAACAGAGAGTATGTCTCACAGAATGTGTTCTGTTTGTGATATGCTGTTGTACGAGTCTCAGCCACAGCCTATGGTGCCACTCCACCTGTTACCCCCTAGTAACGGCTTGTGTTCTCACACCCACTATGTCCCCGAGCAATGGCGTTTGGCCCAAGCTCCATACTGTTGCCCTAACAATGGCCTAACATGTCGTCTCAATCTCTGTTCCCTGACATCGGCCTGAAGATTGACAACCCTCTTCTGTTCCCCCAACACTGAAGGATTCGAGGAAGACAGTAATATTGGGAGGTTATGATCGCAAGATGGAGAGAGAGTGAATGAGATTGGGGAAGGCAAGGACAGCGGAATTGAGTATGTAAATGGGAAAAGGAGAGAGAAATAGCAGTGCAGTGTAAGAGTGGGAGGGATATATGGAGGGAGAGTGAGAAAGGGAGCAAGGTGAATTCTGCTGAGAGCCAAGTTGGAGTGGGAGACCCAGAGGTGAAAGTAAGAACAGAGGAAGTTAATCCCAGCTCCTGAGCTCAGGGCGCGGTGACCTCCCCTTCCCTGAGGACCAGGACTTGGGGCTGAGCCTGTCTCTCTCCAGCTCAGCTTCTCCAACACAAAGAAACACAAAAACGTCGTTCACTCTGCTGCTCGGCACGCTTTAATGAACATTTTTATTGTTTACAAATGGAAGTGATGGATACAGTCAGTGAGGTAGTGCTATTTCTCACTGGCCCCTGAGTTGTGAGAAACATTGAAATGTTTCCCTGTAACCCCGCTGTGGGATAAGGATGGACAAACCAGCGCTACCCTCAGTATGTTACCATAGCGACAGGCTGCTCCATTGCTGAAACACTGAACTGAAATGAGAAAATCCCGGATGGATTGATTAATGAGGGAATTTGATTGATGGATGGATTTGGGTGAAGGGATATTTCAGCACATTCTTCAGCTGCTGCCTGAACTTAGTCTGGGTCACGGCATAAATCGCGGTGTTTGTGCAGCAACTGAGGAGCTGCAGCATGAAGCCCAATTCCCGCACAAAGGGATGGAGATACAGAGACCGATACCCAATATACCACATCCGTCTCCATATAGAATACAGCATTAACGTTGACCATAACAGGATGAAATTGCCCGAGATCACAAACAGTAAAATGATGGATTTCTTTCAGTTTCTCATTTCAGTGTCAGACTGAGTGTCCCCATTGGTGTGAGCGTGGAGTCTCCTGCGGGCTCTTCTGGTCACTAAAATGTGTCTGACGGTGAGAACATTGAGCAGCAGAATCAGGAGAAATGGGACACACGGGGTTAGAATGTGGTGGAGGAACTTGATTGTGACCCAGACACTGGAGAATCGAAAAGCAACTGTTACATCACAAAACCAGGGGCGGTTCACCAGGTAATACCAAGCCTTGAACATAAAATACCAGGAAATATCCTTTAAACAGCTCAGCACAGTCACTGCTCCAAGAACCACAGCCGCCGTTTTCTCACTGCAATATTTTTTTTTTCAGCTTCTGGCAACAAATGGCCACAAACCGATCAAAGGTGAAAGTGACGGTGAACCAGACAGAGCAGTCAGCGGCTGCATAAAGCAGGACGGCGTGGATGTTACACACGGGGACGGAGTCCTTCAGGAAATAAAACTGTTCCCGATAAACAATGGGAATGTGTCTCAGGATCAGGTCGAGGATAATGACCTGGAGATCCACCGCTGCCATGTCCCCCAGGTAACGTCTAACACATGGAGACAATCCACAATCTTTATAAAGCAGGACGTAGATGGTCACTACGTTAACTGTGAGGAAGGAAAACAAACCCATTATCCATCAGCCTGGAGGCAAATGAACAAATTTGACTGGGGACCCAGTGAGATTTTCAAATGTGTCCCTGTATTCAGTGATTTATTCAAATAATTGGAGCTGGAATAGCAAATGGGAATGTCGAAATTACTGACAAAAATATGACATAAACCACAAGAAACCCTCCCTCGCCAAACACACAGAGACACATCCATAAGGACAGATGGATTCTAGAACATTCCCACACACTCGATCACGCGAGAGCAGACACAGGTCACTCCTTCCCAGTTCCTAATACAGAAGATGGAAACATTGCTGTCCTGAAGGATTCTCTCCCAGTTTCCTGAAGACAAACGAAGTTTGGGAATTTCTGTATTTTGGTCTCAATTGTGGTCGATCCTGTGTCGTGAAGAAATGTAAACGCAGGGAAAACGTATTCACCACTTTAACAGCCTAATGGGCCTTCTGAACAGTGTCTCCTTCTCCCTGGAACGGGATCTCTTCCCTCGGGATCTTATCATTTGTTCAATTCACTGACATCCGGCCATTCACAAACAATGTCAGGGACAGAACGTTCCGGAGAATGTCAGTTGTAGAATGTCGGTGACAGAACGTTCTGGGAGCCTCCTTGACCTGTCCATCATCTTTCCCCCTATCCACATCACCAACATGATGTCCTGTGCACAGGCTACATATCTGCCCAGCACGGGGCGTTATGCAGACCACAGCAGGGCACGAATGTGTGAACCTGAAACAAATAGTCAACCAGCATGGGGAGCTACACAAACAACATCTATAAACCTCAACCAGATAGTTGGAGCAGCACAGCGACCTGTGCAGTGATCACCCATGAATTAATCTATAAACCAGGAGCATTTGCCCTGCCAGGATATAGGACTGCGGATACCACCCCAGTACATTAGTCTTTAAATCAGGAGCAGTTACCCTCCTAGCACGTAGGACTGTGTACACCACCCCAGTGCATTGATATGTAAACCAGGAGCAGTTACCCTCCCAGCGTGTACGACTGTGTACACCACCCCAGTGCATTGCTCGGTAACACTGTGTTAGACTCCCTAACCAGCGTGGAGAAACTTGAAGTTCATGCTGGAAGTGATAGGATGTGCAGCTCCCATCTATTTATAGCTCCATATTGCCATTGTGCCATGACAAGGGGGTGCTGTGGGTGTAAACATCACTGCCAGAGAGACAAGGCGGGGGAAATCAGTTTAAATATCACCACATGGGAGGGGTTTGGGGGATGGACAGAGGGGGGAGACTGAGAAGCAGTGTCATGGAAGGATGTGTTCCCAGGTTTCAGAATGCTGAAATGTAGACACTTCGATAGCATCCGCTAATATGAGCCAGTCTTCCCAGGAAAGATGGGAAAAATGGATATTGGTTTGAAGCCAGATGAGCATTTGTTCTGCATCTTTGTAACTGGAATTCGTTTCAATAGAATCTATGACTCATAACAATAATTCATCTTTGATTTTCCTTGAGTGTGACAAAGGGATTGTCCACACGAGGCTGAGCTAGTTTCCTGGTGCTATCGTATCGAACTCACCTCATTAACGACCCACCCCACTCCATGGTGTCCCTCTCATTCAATACCAGCCCGATTTTCCCACCCATCATGGCAGGAGTTACTCGCTATTGCTAGGATGCCCCTGGATATTTCTTGATCCCTGGTACTGGTGCCATCTTTAAAACGCCAATGCGTACATGGTTGAGCTTTCTCAGCTTGGACCTGCCCTGCACAGTTTACCCTGAGTATGTAGATAAAGGAAAAATTACACTACGGTTTGTTGACAGGGGCACGGAGGTCCTGGTGGATGAGCTAGTACAGAGGGGGACCATTTTATTCCCAGAGGGGGCCACACCACCAGACCCACCGAGCATGTTCTGAGCTCATCACCCAATTCAGTGCAGTAACTGCGGTCTGAAGAAATGCCCAGCAATACAGGACAAGCAGCAATAACCTTCCCCACTCTGTCAGGATAAAGGTCACCATATTTTCTCTGCTCCCTCGCACTCACTGTATATCTGTTATAGCACCAACCCCCGAACAAGGCTCATGGTCCACCACTCTCACTGCTGCATGCAGCACCTTCCCGCCCGCCTTCTCTCTTCCCTCCATTTTACCCCCCCCCCACCCCCCCACACACACACACACACACTAATAACACTGCATGGATGCAACACCGTGAACTGACTCCCTCTGAAGCCCTCACCATGTCCCACCACCTCCCCAGCACTAACATTAGGACCACCCACTCCCTCACTCCCACCCTCCCTTGCTCCCATTCCAGGAAAAACAGCCTGGAATAGGACAGAAAGGGCCAATCCGGGTGGTAGAGTGCCCGATAGCCGTTCCCTCACCTCCCCCCCCCCCTTCTCCCCGCCACGTGGGGAGAACCCTGGTACGTTTCGGAGAGGACTGGGACGCCTTTTGTGGAGATTCTGAAACATCCACGTCCAACCAACCGAGTAAAGAGCAATGTTCAGTGAAGGGCAATCCTCACTTTAAACCCACTGGCAGTTCCGTTTCCCCCCGACACAACATAGAAGCCGTGGCCCTGATGCCATCTCCCTTTTGTGTCGAGCTGGTACAAATGGAATCCCCACGGTCTCGGTGGGCAGGGAGGCGGGGGCGGGGGTGGGGAGTTCATAACACATCATCTCCACCATCTCCCAGGAAGGGAGCACGGAGGCTCCCTCTGTCACCTCCTCCTGTAAACAGGTCAGGTACTGAAACTAATCTGTGATAGTTACTGCTCTCCTCACTAGTCCTGACATCTTCAACAATCTGTGCCTATATACACCCAGGACCATCTGCTCCTGCACCCCCTTTATAAAGGCACAGCCTGTTTTCAACTGTCTTTCTTTATCTTTCCTACCAAAGTGCATCACCTCACACTGCTCTGCATTGATCCCCGTCTACCTTACATCTGAACACAACACCAACGTGTCACTGGCCTGTTAGAGAGCCACACTGTCCTCCAAAAGACTTTACAATTCTTCCAGGTTCGGTGCCATCTACAAACATTGAGATTGTTATAGCATCACAGTCCCCATGAAACAACTGAAATCCCGCGACACTCACTGGTGTGAGCAAGTGAAATACTGCTTTATCCCCATGGACAGAGTCAAATAATGATGTGCTGTCAATGGAGCAACAAAAATTCTGACACATGCGAGACGGAGTGGATGAAATATTGACAAATCACAGAGCAAGAGAAATCCAGATAGGTTCCAATTATCTATATTCATCAGGGTAAAATGTGACGAAGTTGAAAACGTGTACTGTACCTTTAAGAGAGGGTAAATGCTGTTCAGAGCTTACAAGCAGCTGTGATATGAGAGGATTGAAGACCCAGAATCAGTATATTGTTATAGAGTTGTAGTCGGGTAATAAGCAGTTAAGAGAAAGGGGGTCCCAGAATTGTGAATAGTTGATGTAAAATGTTCACTTTCAGATTTAAAAAATAAATTGATGTTTTTATTTAAACAGTGGAATTTGGGAGTTCTCTGTCACTCATACTTTAACAATTTACGAGGCGAATGGAGCATTTCTTTACGTTTAGTTTAAATTACCAGATGAGCTCAATGTTGTGTCCTAACCATTCCCGTGTGTGTATCTGTGTGTCTATGTGTGGGGTAAGTCGGCAGTCTCTGTGGCGTTTAAAGTGATGCAATGCCACCCTCTGCTGGCCTCCACACACCACTGCACAGGCATTGACAGATGGTGAAAACTAACAGGGATCCGTTCAGAGTGGGAGAGGGAGAGGGCAGCTGCTTACAGCACCATCTAAACTGATGTCTTATCCATGTACTGATCTAAATGACCTTTAAACGTTGTAACGGTCCTTGCTTTGACCACTTCCTCTGGAAGGTCATTCCACACCCAAGCCAGCTTCTGTCTAAAATAATTACTTCTCGTGACTTTTGTAAATCTTTTTCCTCACACCTTAAAATATCCCTCAGTTTTGAATCCCCAACTCTCTGAAAAAGACATCAGCCCTTCAGCTTATCTGTACCCCTCATGATTTTATAAACCTCTGCAAAGTTACCTCTTAATCTCATACTCGTCCGTGAAAAACGTCCCAGCCTACCCAGCCTCTCCTTATAGCTCAATCCCTCCTTTCCCAGCAACATCCAGGTTAATCTCTTCTGAACCCACTCCAGCTTAATAATATCAAGGTCAGTAATATCAAAGTATTTGATATCAAGGTATTTTCTAAGGGTAGGGGAGTACAAAACTAGTGGAAATAGTTTTACGGTGAAAGGGGAAAAGTTTAAAAGTGACCTAAGGGGCAGCTTTTTCACCCAGAGCATGGTGTGCCTATGGAATGAGCGGGCAGGATGACCAGACTGGACATAGTATTCCAGAAGAGGTCTCACCAATGTCCTGTACAACTTCAACATGACGTCCCAATTCCGATACTCAAAGGTCTGACCAATGAAGACAAGTGTGCTCAACACCTTCTTAACCACATGATCTATATGCAATGCAAATTTTAAAGGCTTATGCCTGACTGCCTTGTTCTCTGTTCTACAACACTGCCAAAGACCCTACTTTTAATTGTATTGATCCAGCACTTGTTTGATTAACCAAATCCAATACTTTGCATTAATCCAAACTAACCTCCATCTGCCACTCCTCAGCCCAGTGAGTGTTATTACCACTACCCCACCCTCCCCCTTCAAATTAAAATTCCTCCCCTCTCTGCACACTCCGGCCTTGATTTTCACAAAGACCATGAGCTTGTGTTGCCTTGTGTGGTTAGGGGGAGGAGGGACAGATTGCAGACACAGTCAGTGGAGAGGAGAGGCTGGACAGTAATCATTTAATGGTTTCAGGAAGAGGACAGTGACACATGAGAGTTAAGTAATACTGATCCGTATTTTAGGGCCAGAAATTATGCTCTTTCTCCGTCTCTGGTGTTCAGTAATAAATATCAATTGAGACCCTTCATTGGGCAGTGTGTGTCTGCAATATTGCAGATTACAGATAATAGCGATAAAAGACGATCATAGTTAATTTCGATGGCACAGCACGTGCATTCAATATCCTACATTTGAGACAAATATTGTGCATTTGTTAACCAATACAAAGTGTTTTGGTAGTTCAGTAATGGTAACCTGATTATAATAAATCCACAATGAGCTGAAAGCTGACACTTGAAATGTGACCTAAAGTCTGGGTATGATAGTGTAGTGGGTAGTGTCTCTGCCTCTGAGCCAGAGCTCTGGATTTGATTCCAATTCCTGAACGCATGTGGTAGTGGTCCAAGCTCTGATCTAGAAGTTCTGAATTCAAGTCCTGTCTGTTGCAGAGGTATGCCACAGAATGTTATAACAGGCTGATGAGCAAACACACAGGAGAATAATGTTACAGCTTTATGGGTATTGCCGAGTGGTGCTAGTGTCCCTTCCTCCAGGCACAAAGGTCTAGGTGTAAATCCCATAGAAGTGTCTCATGATAAATCTAAAGAAACGGATTAAAATGGATTTAGAATTGTGACTTGATGGAGAAGGAAGTGGTGTCAGTATTGAATTTCAGAATTTAGGCCCGGGATGACTGACAGTACAGCTATTCGTGTTGATTGGAGTCACATTTCACAGCAGTAGAGGTTTATAAAATCAGAACGGTCATGGATAGGGTGAGTAGTCACGGATTTTCCCCAGGTTAGGGGCATCCAATACAAGAGGGCATTGGATGAAAGTGAGAGGGGAAAGACTTTGAAGAGGCTTAAGGGACACCTTTTCACACAGAGGGTGCTGTGCGTATGGAATGAGCTGCCAGAAGAAGTGGCTCGTACAACTACAACATGTAAAAGGCATCTGGATGTTGACAGACCTGCTGAGCTTTTCCAGCAATTTCTGTATTAGTTACAAATGCATTCATTTTAACACACGTATTCTGAATACATTAAACATTTTTTTTTAATGACGCAGGGGCAAATAAACATATTTTCAAATCAACCGAGACCATTTTCTGCTGAGGGTATAGCTCTGTGTATGACAGCAGCAATGATGCATCTGCATGGATCAGGGAATGTAATGGAGACATAGTTCAGACAATTTACAAGGAGACCTGACATGATTGATTAGATTAGATTACAGTGTGGAAACAGGCCCTTTGGGCCAACAAGTCCACACCGACCCGCCGAAGCGAAACCCACCCATACCCCTACATTTACCCCTTACCTAACATGACAGGCAATTTAGTATGGCCAATTCACCTGACCTGCACATCTTTGTGACTGTGGGAGGAAACCGGAGCACCCGGAGGAAACTCACGCAGACACGGGGAGAACGTGCAAACTCCACACAGTGAGTCGCCTGAGGCGGGAATTGAACCCAGGTCTCTGACGCTGTGAGGCAGCAGTGCTAACCACTGTACCACCGTGCCGCCCACGATTGGGAGAGGATGGCATTATTGTGAGATTCAACTCAGAGAGGGAGAAAATGTTATCTGCCCAAGAAGGAATGGCTTATTTCACTCTCTCTCCCTCATTGTTCCTCATCACAGCAATGTTTGTGAGCTAAAACAAAAAAAGCTCAACAGTCATCATTACTGCTCTTATTTTTATCGAATTCCTATAGTGTGGAAACAGGCCCTTCGGCCTAACAAGTCGATACCAACCTTCTAAAGAGTAAACTTCCCAGCCCGTTCCACTGTATTTACATCTGACTAATGCACATAATCTAGAAATCCGCGAACACCCCGGACAATTTAGCATGACTAGTCCACCTAAGGTACACAGTTTGAGCTGTGATAGGAAACTGGAACACCCATTAGACGCTCAGACAGACAAGTGGAGAATGTACAAACTCCACACAGACAGTCACCCAAGGCTGTAATCGACCCCAATACCCTAGTGCTGTGAGGTAGCACTGCTAACCACTGAGCCACTGTGCTAACTATCGGAGGATTCCTGACCAGAATTGATTGGAATCTCCTCACTGCCTAATGCGAAGGGAATTCAGCCACATCCAACTGTTCCAGGATGAAATCTCATTGCTAGCAGCTTGTGTGAGTGGAATATTTTCAGAAGCAGAATAACATTTTGGACCATCTCTCAATTTTTACTTTTGTCATGAGTTGCACTGATATTTGGACAAAGTTCTTTCAAGTTAAAATTGCAGAGATTTTGTTAATCGGTTCATCTGTGTGTGTGTGTGAGTGTGTGTGCGTGTGTGTCTCAGTGTTTTAAACAGGGAAATATCGATTATATATTTGCAGTACCTAAACACTTTGCCATTCATCTTTCCATCATAGTTTGAGTAACATTGCTGTGGATCATAAATGTACTATTTTAGCAGATTAAAGAAAATCTAGCCTGATTTGTTCCTAAAACTGACCCTGACCCAGTCTGAGACCGATATCATCGGCCATATTACCGACCCGGTTGCATTTAACATTTGTTGTGAGCAGTGGAGGAGTGGGACTAGAAAAGGAAACAGTGACCTAAAAGCCAGATAACTATAGACCGGTGAGCCTGATGACAGTGGTGGGTAAGTTGTTGGAGGGGATTCTGAGGGATAGCATTTACATACATTTGGGAAGGCAAGGGCTGATCGAGATAGACAACGTGGCTTTCTGCATGGGAAATAATGTCTCATTAATTTGATAGAGTTTTATGAAGAGGTGGCAAAGGCGATTGATGAAGGCAGTTTGGTAGACATGGTCTATATGGACGTCAACAAGGTGTCCATGACATTCCGATTGGTAGGCAGATTAGTAAGTTTAGGTTACATGGATATACAGAGGAAGATAGTCAACTGGATTCACAACTGGCTTGAAGGTCAACGGTTAGGAGGCTTGTGGACTGCAGTATGCTGCAAGAATCAGTACTGAATTCTCTGTATTTCATCATTGATATCAAGCATTTCAGTGTGAACATCGGAGGCAGAGTTAGTAAGTTTACAGATTATATCAGAAAGGCGGTGTAGTGGACTATCTCAGAGTACAACGAGACCACAATTAGATGGGACAAAGCGAAAAGGAGTGACAGATGAAGTTTAATTTAGATAAATAAGAGGTTTGGCATTTTGGGAAGGCAAATCATGGCTGGAATTATACACTTCATGGTAAGGTCCTGGGGAGTGTTGTGGAACAAAGGGACCGGGGGCTGCAGGTACATTGTTCCTTGAAAGTGGAGTCGCATAGTGTGGTGCAGAACACATTTGGCACATTTGCCTCAATCACTAAGAGCATTAAGTATAGGAGTTGTGGTGGTATGTGCATCAGTACAGGATGTTGGTGAGGCGACATTTGGAACACTGTGTACAATTTGGTTTTCGCTAGAAAACATTCACAAAGATGTATCAGGATTGCACAGTTTCAGCTTTTGGGAGAGGAGGATTAGGTTGAGGTGTTTCCCCCTGGAGTCAGAGACTGTGGTGTGACACTATAAAGGTTTATAAAATCATCAGTGGCATGGATATTCTGAATAGCCACTATTTCTTTCCCAGGATAGGGGAGTCCAGAACAAGAGGGCATAGGCTGAAGGCAGAAGGGGAATGATTTAGAAGGGACATTAGGGTGAATGTTTTATACAGAGAGTGGTGTGTGTACGGAAAGTGCTGTCCGAGGAAGTGGTGAAGACGGTGGGAAATCAGAAGATTGGGAAGGCCACAAAAACAAAAAGAGGATAACAAAGAGAGAAATAAGGAAGGAGAGGATCAAATATGAAGGTAGGCTAGCCAGTAATATTAGAAACGATAGTAAAAGTTTCTTTCAATACATAAGAAACAAACGACAGGCAAGAGTAGACATTGTGGTAAAAACAATGACTGCAGATGCTGGAAACCAGATTCTTGATTAGTGGTGCTGGAAGAGCACAGCAGTTCAGGCAGCATCCCAGGAGCAGCGAAATCAACGTTTTGGGCAAAAGCCCTTCATCAGGAATAAAGGCAGTGAGCCTGCAGCGTGGAGAGATAAGCTAGAGGAGGGTGGGGGTGGGGAGAAAGTAGCATAGAGTACAATGGGTGAGTGGGGGAGGGGATGAAGGTGATAGGTCAGGGAAGAGAGGGTGGAGTGGACAGGTGGAAAAGGAGATCGGCAGGTAGGACAAGTCATGGGGACAGTGCTGAGCTGGAAGTTTGGAACTAGGGTGATGTGGGGGAAGGGGAAATGAGGAAACTGTTGAAGTCCACAGTGATGCCCTGGGGTTGAAGTGTTCCGAGGCGGAAGACGAGGCATTCTTCCTCCAGGCATCTGGTGGTGAGGGAGCGGCGATGAAGGAGGTTCAGGTCCTCCATGTCCTCGGTGGTGTGGGAGGGGGAGTTGAAATGTTGGGCCACAGGGCGGTGTGGCCGGAGGTGTCACTGGAGTCAAGGAAAGTTTCGAATGATTGGAATATCGCTGTTTTAACCCCCTTGTTCAAGAAAGGATCAAGACAAAAGTTGGAAAATTATAGGCCAATTAGCCTAACCTCGGTTCTTGGTAAAATTCTAGAATCCATCATTAAGGATGACGTTTCTAAATTCTTGGAAGATTTAATAAGGGGAGGTCGTGCCTGACAAACCTGTTGGAATTCTTTGAAGATGTAACAAGTAGGTTAGACCAGCACAACCCAGTGGATGTGGTCAATCTAGACTTCCAAAAGGCCTTTGATAAGGTGACACTCGGGAGGCTGCTGAGTAAGGTGAGGGCCCATGCTGTTCGAGGTGAGCTACTGGTATGGATTGATGATTGGCTGTTCTGACAGAAGGCAGAGAGTTGGAATAAAAGGTTCTTTTTTGGAATGGCAGCCGGTGACAAGC
>NC_057720.1:90241922-90333528 GCF_004010195.1 Chiloscyllium plagiosum | reverse complement strand
GACAGGCAGGTAGTACTGAGGAAGTGGGGAAGCTGCAGAAGGATCTAGACAGTTTGGGAGAGTGGTCCAGGAAATGGCTGATGGAATTCAATGTGAGCAAATGCGAGGTCTTGAATTTTGGAAAAAAGAATGCAAGCATTGACTACTTTCTAAACGGTGAAAAATTTAATAAAGCCAAAGTACAAAGGGATCTGGGAGTGCTAGTCAATGATTCTCTAAAGGTAAACATGCAGTTTGAGTCCGTGATTAAGAAAGTGAATGCAATATTATCATTTATCTCAAGAGGGTTGGAATATAAAAGCACTAATGTGCTACTGAGCCTTTATAAAGCTCTGGTTAGGCCCCATTTGGAGCACTGTGTCCAGCTTTGGTCCCTACACCTCAGGAAGGACATACTGGCACTGGAGCGTGTCCAGAGGAGATTCACTCGGATGATCCCTGGAATTGTAGGTCTAACATATGAGGAACGACTGAGGATCCTGGGATTGTATTCATAGGAGTTTAGCAGATTAAGGGGCGATCTAATAGCAACTTATAAGATAATACATGGTTTGGAAAGGGTGGACGCTAGGAAATTGTTTCCATTAGTCGAGGAGACTAGGACCCGTGGACACAGCCTTAGAATTAGAGGGGGTAAATTCAGAACAGAAATGTGGAGACATATCTTCAGTCAAAGAGTGGTGGGCCTGTGGAATTCATTGCCGCAGAGTGCAGTGGAGGCCGGGACGCTAAATGTCTTCAAGGTAGAGATTGATAAATTCTTGATGTCACAAGGAATTAAGGGCTACGGGGAGAATGCAGGTAAGTGGAGTTGAAATGCCCATCAGCCATGATTCAATGGCGGAGTGGACTCGATGGGCCGAATGGCCTTGCTTCCACTCCTATGTCTTATGGTCTTATAAACTGGTGCACAGAAAGAGAGGAAACCATTCAATCTCTCAAGACTGTGCCACATGGTTTGGGGTGGTTTGGAAAATGTGACTTGAAAACCCAAGGTGGGTATGAAAGAGGCCCCTCATCTCTCTTTACAGAGCTTTCCCTCTGCAACTTGTACTTCATTTGTTTGTCATGTTATAGACCCAGGTTCACTGTGAATGCAGCCCACAGACCTCACCGAGGGATTGCTCACGGAATCCTCTGGTCTCCCTGACTGCAATATTCAATAACAGAACTTCCAGGAAAGTAACACCCACTAATTTTCCAATAACATCAGAGACAGGGCTAGTTCATTCACCACTCCCCCAAGCTTGACTTGCCCTTCACTAAGATCATGGCTGATGTGCTCTTGGTCTCAGATCCTCTTTAATGCCTGATCCTTCATATCCCTCCCCCCTCCAACAGGTCAATATCCATACATCTCCTCTTCAAGTAATTCGTCTTTTAGCTCCCCAATAACTCTGGAAAAGAGAATTCCTGACATTCAATACAATCTGTTTGAAGAAAACACTTGCTGCTACTATATCATGGCCTGTTGATATGATCGAAAGATGTGAATACAAGGGTTCAGGTAAGAGTGACTGGCCCTGATATCAAGGCAGTGTTTGACTAAGCTTGACATCAAAGTACGTAACAAAACTGGACTTTGTGGGAATCAAAGTAAACTCCCCACTGGTTGGAGTCAATCATATCACGAAGGAAGATGTTTGTTGTTCATGGATGTCAATCATCTCAGTCCTGAGTCACCTCTATGGGAGATCCTCAGGGTAGCTTCCTCTTCACAAAAATCTTCAGCTGCTTCATCAATGTCTCCCTGCTCAATCCCCATCCCCACCCCCACCTTCCCCATCATAAGATCAGAAGTAGGGATGGGCATTGAAGATTCCACAATGTTCAGAATAATTTGTTCCCCGTCCCTCAGCTCCTGAACAAGTCTGTGCCCATGTGCAGCAAGACCGAGACACCATTCAGGCTTGTGCTGTTAAAGTGTCAGTAGTAGTCATGTAGCAGATCTGCTAGACTGTGCACATTGTCACAGTAAAATTCATGAGTCAAATCTCATCTGCACAGTTGCCTTTAAATCTGTGATAATACATCTGCTATCACATCTTTAGGGCCCAAGCCATGTTTATTTTGTAAGTTAAAAGTCAGTAACATAATACTCAAATGAAATATTCTCATATTCTTGTCTTTTTAAATCTTCCAAAAAATGCAAGACGATTGTGGTACATTCATCTCCGACACCCTGTTTGTTACATAAACAACAAAATGTTGTCAGGCCAGTACCAAACTCAATAATCCTTTTTAAATAATGGAGTATTTTCTTTCTGATGGGTGTTCGGTTTTTTTTTACAGGTTGCCAATTAGCCATTCCATTTCCTTCTCATGTACCTGCATCAATAAACTCCAACCCCTATATCGCTAGCAACAATCGCAAATTTGAAAGTTTTCAAAATATTTGGTGTAGCTAAAACTGCTGCGGTAGTTAATGCTGCTTTTGCATTCTCAAATTCCTGCTGGAATTGTTCTATACACCAACATTTCGTGTTCTTCTTCAGTAAATCCATCAGTGGTTCCACGACGCTGCTGAAGTTTGGAAAAACTTCCAATGGAATCCACTCAGACCCAAAAATCGAAGTTCCACTTTCTTCGTGGATGGTTATGGAAATTCCTAAAAGTCCTTTGTCTTCTTGTTCCATCGGCTCAATCATCCATGTCCAATGTAATGTCCCAAGAATGTCAACTCTGCTTTCACAAATTCTTTTTTTTTACGTTTATTGCCAGTTTTCCTTCTTGTAATCGTTCCACGAGCTCTGCCAACTGTAACATGTGATCTTTCCATGACTTGCTAAAGATCACTGCATCTAACAGATAAACTGCACAATTTGTTAATCTGGTCACAACTCTGTTCATGAGTCTTTGGAATGTGGCTAGTGCATTATTCATTCCAAAAAGCATCACTTTAAATTGATATTGCTCATTTAAGGTTACAAACGCAGAAACTTCTTTCACTTTCTCTGATCAAGTTAAATGCCAATAACCATGCAGTAAGTCCAGCTTTGTGAAGTTGTGGCATGTCAAATTTTACGTATGCAGTCTGTGAATCTTTGTATTGGATAGTAGTCTGATTTTGTTTCAGCGTTGACCTTCTGATAGTCCACACAAAATCGATGAGCCCCATTAGGTTTGGAACTAATAGCATCAGTATACTCCACTCGCTCTGACTCGGTTCAATGATATCTTCATTGAGCATCGCATCCAATTCCCTTTGGACCTCGGTGGCTTTGTGAGGATTAAGCCTACAGGGGTGTTGTTTATCAGAACAGCATTCTCTACTTCCACCACATACACAAAAGTGTAAGTCCTCCCATCTTGGTTCTGCAAATGTCCTCATACTGCTGCAATGAGCAATCAACTTGGTTCATTGCTCTTACAACAAATAGCTCGCTATCCTATCCCATTCCTCAAGAACTTCTTTGTTATGTAAAGGATTTTGCATCACATCAAACCTCATGACATCTGTATTTGATTCCGCACTCTGTGGGGCAGTAACTAACATCTGTTTCCCCAGTTGCTTACCCTTATATTAGTAAGATTACAACGTATTCACATGACATACGTGCTACCTTTTTTTAATATCCAGCATCTTTACCACATAATTTACCTGACTCTACTCTTTCTCCATTTGGAAAGGGACACTAACCCAGGCTTTGAAGGGATTTCCTGCCACTGGTGGCATCCCCACGGAAAAAATAACATCAAATTTCATAGATTTACCTGCCACTTGTTTCATTATATGCTGTGCCCTCTTTAGGTGCTGCTTATCTAACTCGCATATTCAATTTAATCTCTCCCTCACCTCAGATACATAATCCAAGTGTGACATCTCTGTCTGAAGTCCTATTAATTTTTCTTTAATTCATTCCAAAATATCTCTCACTTCATGTCCGAATATTAACTCAAAGGGAGTAAGCTGAGTAGATTCATTCAGGGCATCTCTAATGGCAAACAATTTAATGGAACACGTTTATCCCAATCATTCGGGTAATCCTAACAGTACGCCAACTTTCCAAGGCTCGCTGCGATTCAGGACGGGACACACTTGATTTGAAGTGCTGTATGCCTCAGCTATCCATAATTTACTTAAACAGCCGAGCGGTAAAATGACTCCCTTGGACTGACGGAAACTCTCCGGGTAGCTCATACTGAGTAAAGAAAGCTACCAACTCCTCCACCTCCCTTTTTGCCTTGACGCTCTGTAATGGAATTGCCTCTGGTAATCTGACAGCACAACCATTATGGTCAGCAAATATTTCTTTCCACTTTTATTTTAGAAAGGGGGCCTACACAACTAGTCATAACCCTCGTGCAAGGTCAGTTGAACGCAAGATTTGGCAACAAAGGTTTTGGTTTTAGTCCTGCCTGTGGCTTACCTGCCATTCGGCACTATGACGCGTACAGCAAAAAGTAACCACGTCCTTGTGCATTCCAGGCCTGTAGAAATGCGTTTGTATCTTAACCTGAGTCTTCCAGATGACCTCCTGCAGGTATACCGAAATGACCTCCTGCAGGTAGTTCATGTGATACCCATAACACTTCCTGTCCGTATGCGACCGCCAACACAATCTGGTTAACGTTGGCCCATTTCTCCTCTGCACTAACCTGGTCTCCATTTTCATTTAGGATTCTATCTTTAAATTGCTCGACAATATATTCTGATTCTTTTTCTGAGTATGCATCAATTTATGTAAATTTTTGTTTTACGGCCATGTTTAACCTCTGTCTGACCCTCTGCCTGTTCAGGTTTTTCCTGCACTATTACATGAAACAGCAGGATAGCTAATGAAACTTCTGCTCCTTTGTCTTTCTCTTTATTTTTTGCTTCTTGCTGTAACTTATTACAGTGAGATCTTGTTATTGCACAGTCTGGAAAATTTCCTGGGTATTTGTCTTTTAACTCCTCAATTCCCTGGTCTTCCTTTGACTTCTCCACAAGAGGTGTCACTCCCACCTTGGATCCTGCTAAATTGTTCTCAAGAATAAACATGTATTTCTGAAACTGACGGTCTGTCACTCACTCCCATGGTTACGTCCCCAATCTTGATTTGGATCCCCAAACTTATCTTACACAGGGGAGCACTACATTAATGTCACCATTCCACTCATGATCACTCTCTCAGGTAACATGTCAGTAAGAGTGCAAACACTTTCATCACTAACTTTTAGAAGCTAAGAGAATGTGAGGATTACAGACTCTGGAGATCACAGTTGAAAGGTGTGGCACTGGAAATGCACAGCAGGTCAGGCAGCAGCCGAGGAGCAGGGGAATACACATTTCAGGCATAACCCCTTCATAAGGAAACTGGGGGATGGAAGAAAAGGGTTCTGAGAGATACGTAGGTGGGTGGGGATGGAGTTTGCGGAAGGTAGCTTGGAAGATGCAGGTGATGGTGATAGGTCAGAGGGCAGGGTGAAGCGGATAGGTGGTAGGACAGGTGGGACCCTCCAACCATACGGCAACAAAGTCGACTTCACCAGTTTCCAATTCTCCCTTCTCCTTACCTCATCCCAGATCCAACCCTTCAACTCAGAATCGCCTTCTGCAACTCTCCTGGCTGTCCACCATTCTTCCCACATGTCCACTTGCACCCTCCTCTCCGACCTATCACGCTCACTCACACCTTCATTTTCCTATCGCCTTCCCACTGACCTGCCCCCCAGCCTCATCTCTATCCTCCTGTTTATATTTTATCCCCTTCTCCTCCCCTCCCCGCCACTTTCCAGATGAAGGGCTTGTGCCTGATATGTCGATGTTCAGATGCTGCCTGACCTGTTGCGCCTTTTCAACGCCACACTTTTTGAATATTAGAGACTGAGCAGATCCCGTATCTCGCAAAATTATACCTTGTTGTCCTTCTCCCATGTTTTTTTTCAGTGAACTTTCCCCACAGAGGAGAATTCTTTATAGAGATGAGGTACTAACTCCATTCCCAACCCCTGCCTAGGTTGTGCACTCTCCTGCAGCTCCTCAACCTTTCTTGGGGTTTCCTTTAATACTTCCACTTATGCCACTGACTTAGCCTCTTTTACCACATCTTTTCCCACAGTGACTTCCTTCAACGACTAGCATTGTGACTTTGTGTTATGACAGTGAAGACATCTTTTCCCAATGCCCTTCTTAAACCACCGGCGCTGTAATTCTATGTTCTACTCCGGCATTGTGAAAACACCTGAGGCGTTTCACCTCCTTTCAACTGTCTTGGGCTTCTTTATAACCTAAAGTAAACTATTCCCAGTGTGCTCTCAATCTTTGTTTTGTAGAGTAGGATCTCCCCTTCTCCCAATTTCTATCCCTCGCAGGAGCGAGATCCTACCAGAAGGTAAATTGCAGCTCATGCACCAACACATATTGACCTGCCATCTCAGCTGCACTTCTCGCTTCTTGAACTTCCTGTTCATCCGCATAAACTCTGATCATCTCTGGAAGTGAGTGTTTAAATTCCTCCAGCAGAATGATCTGTCTCAGAGCCTTATATGTCTTGTCTATTTTTAAGGCCCATTCCCATCTATCAAACTTACTATGTTTAACTCTTTCAAACTCAATATAAGTCTGACCTGGTTCCATCATTATGTTTCTGAATCGCTCTCTATATACTGCTGGTACCAATTCATAGCATTCAAAGTCACCTGTTTGACATCTGCATAACCTCTTGACCCCTCATCTGACAGCGCTGCACATACCTCACTCGCTCTGCCTACCAGCTTAGTCTGAACTAGCATTACCCACATGTTCTCTGACCACTCCATCTGTGTATCCAATTTTTCAAATGAAATAAAAAAGGCAGCCATATTTTTCTTATCAAAATATGGCAATGTTTTAACATATTTATATATATATCCCTACCTTCTGTTTTAATCTCTATCCTATTAGTTTGACTTTGCTGATTAATTCACAACTTCTCAAGTTCAAATTCTCTCTCTCTTTTTCCCCTCTCTCTCTTTCTCTTTCTCTTCTACCTCTCTTCCCCTTTCTTCTCTCTTTCTTTTTGTCTCACTTTTTAATATTCTACCTGCAAATACTACATTTGCAATCTATTTTTTTCTACATCTACTGAACTCACCGTCAGTTTCTCCGATACACTGAAGTGCTCGACTAACACCATTACAATTTCAGCTTACCTTTTACCCTGGTTAAACTCAATTCTAACGTATTTGCTAATTCGAAATGTACGCCCTTCCTCTGTCTTTATAAACTTTCATGGTAAATTGGGACTCATTTTCAAACCCCAAAACCTCTTTAATAGTGCTAAGATGCATTTCTCTCACTTTTCGTTTCATCATCCACAAGTAACTAAAATGAAACAAATTTTCTGACCTAAGTTTTATTTAAAGATGTCGGACAATAATTGCCAAGTGTTGGAATCTACTCGGACCTTTTTTACCCCTAATCTGTCCACATCTGTCCAAATCCTGAATGACAAGCCATCAAACTGCAATGACATCAATGTCGAACCCCTCTGTTACTAAAAACCAAACACCAAAGAAAGCTTACCTCGCCTTGTACTCTGTTAAAATATGAGCAACAGAGAACTCACAAATTCCACCATTCAAAGAAAAATAACAATACATTTTTATGAACCCGAATAGTGAACACTAAACAACAACTATTCACAAGTACAAAACCCCCTTTTCTTAACTGCTTACTATCTGACTACAACTCAGAAAAACTCTGATAATATTAATCCACTTATTAAACGTTACATTAACTTAATGTCAACACCGCATAGCCTTTGTCTTCCCCGCTGTCTTCAGTCTTCCAGCTACTGATCTCACTGGGTCACGTTCATTCTGTTTTGTTTTACTGTAAATAAAGTATATTGGATGGAACATTTTTTTCTAATTTGAGACCAAGATGTTAGATGTCCAGTTAGCTTTCCCATTACGTTTCAAAAAAGCAGGTTTTCTACTCCCCATGACACATTCAATACTTATTGTTTGATTGGCTTCCAGGTGTTAAAGCAATAACGTTCAGCTTCCAGTGGTATCTGGTATCCTGGGTATGATTCAAATTGGTCGCATTGGAAAGTAATTTTTGGCATCGCAAGTAAGAGTCCCAGCACTCTCTCTAATGGATGTGATAGATTAGGGGGCATTCTTATTTCTGGCCAGGTATGTTAGATATCTTACCCGGTTTATCACCATCCTCAAATCTCTGTTTCGCAAATGAGACTTCCTTCTTTGCTGTCTGGTTCAGCCCAACATTCAAAGTAACGCTGAGGGCTGTAACCTGCTGCAACTTGGTTACAAGTGATCTGTCACGGTATGCTGTTTCAGCCGCATTCAGGCAGGCCTTGAGCATACGCTGTTGCTCTGCCTTCTGCCACTTCTGGGTCCCTGAGTAAAACATAATTAAACCCCTCGCATACGCCTTGGCAGTATTTGAGAGCACTAATGGATTACTGGCCGTACCCAAATTAATGTCCCAAAAATTTTTGAATTCCCCCGAAAAGTACTCACTAAACTTGCTATCCTTCAGGAAGAAAGGAATCATGCGCCAGTGACGTGAGCCTGTCCCCTCACCTTATCCTCCATGTCCACTGCTGCATGATCAGAAATGGCTATCTTCCCAATTCTGCAGGACAGCACAGAGTTCAAAAAGGTTAACAGGGCAAAAAAAATGCCAATCCTCGTACAGCACTTATGTGGCTGAGAGGAAAAAGTGAAGTTCCTCTCCACAGGGTGGAGACAACTCCACACACCCACCAACCCCAGCTCCCCGTTCAGGTCCACCAGCTGCCAGGATTGCGGTGACATACCCACAAGACCCGAGGGCATCCTGTCCACTTCTGGGTTAGTAAGTCGGTTACAGTCTCCCCCTATTGCTGTATGACGTGTCCCAAGGGCCATCAACCTGGAAAACGCATCTGTTCAAAATTTGTGGAAATGTGCCAGGCGCAGCATACATTCAAATTCCCATACATACCTCCATGAATTAAAGCTTTAAGAATCATAAACCGCCCATATTCATCCTTAATTTGGTCTCAGAGTTGAAATGGGAGATTCTTCTTGATGAGTTAGTAACCCCTCTGCTTTTCGAATTCAAGGATGAGAAAAAAACACACGTCTGAACACTCAGAGCGGCGAGGAGAGAAGGTGTAGTGAAGCGAGGGCTGCCGGGAAGGTAAGGGCTTAATTTATTTTTGGGCAGTTGCTAAACCCGAGATACTGTACATGTAGCATTACCCTCCCGCCCACCTCCAGTAATCGGGAGGAGAAGACTCGGTAAGGTAAGGTTTTTATTTTTTCTTTATCTTTCTTTTTCATATATTTAAGTGCATTGTTTGTGTTTACTTAGTTCATATAAAGCTAAGCAGACAATGGCAGGGGACCTCAGACCCGTGGCATGTGCCTCTTGCTTGATGTGGGAGCTTAGGAACGTGTCTGACATTCCTGACTCTTTCACTTGAAAATGTATTTCCAGCTGCAGCTCTTGTTTGACCGCATGAAGGCTCTGGAGCTGCGCAAGGACTCGTTGTGGAGCATCTGCGATGCTGAGGAGATCGTGGATAGCACGTTTAGTGTACTAGTCACACCACAGGTTACGATTGCTAAGAGACAGAGTGAATGGGTGACCAAAATACAGAAAAAGGGTAGGAAGGCAGTGCAGATATCTCCCTCTAAAAACAGGTATAGCATTTTGGATGCTGTTGGGGGAGATGGTTCACCAGGGAAGGGCGGCAGTTGCAGGACCATGGCACTATGTCAGGCACTGCTGTTCAGAAGGGCGGGAAAAATACTCGTTGGCCCACAATCATAGGGGATTCTATTGTGAGGGGAGTAGATAGGCGGTTCTGTGGCCGAAAACGGGACTCCCGGGAGGCATGTTGCCTCCCAGATGCTCGGGTCAGGGATGTCACCGATTGGCTGTTGGGCATTCTAAAAGTGGAGCGTGAACAGCCAGTTGTCTTGGTGCATATAGTCACCATTGATCTAAGTAGGAAATGAGATGAGGTCCTAAAGTAAGAATTCAGGGAGCTCGGATAGAAGTTAAAGGGAGAACTTCAAAGGTAGTGATCTAGGATTACTACCAGTGCCACGTGCTAGCCAGCGTAGAAATGAAAAAAAAAGGCAGGATGAACATATGGCTTGAGAGATGGTGTAGGAGGGAGGGATTCAGATTTGTTGGACATTGGAACCGTTTCTGGGGAAGGTGGGACTATTACAAAAGGGACAGTCTACATCTGAACCAGACCAGAACCAATGTATTTGGGGAAGTTCTTGCTCCTACTGTTGGGGAGTTTTTCAACTAATGTGGCAGGGAACTGGGATTCAGAAGAGTAAACAAGTAGGCAGCGAGGTTGAGACTGGAGACTGTAAGAATTATGAAGATGGCATTAATAAAGTGAAGAGTAGGCAGAGGGCAGATGAGTGCAAAAAACTGTTGGCATGAAATGAATCTACTTTCATACAAAGAGTATAGTGTGTAAGGCAGATGAACTTAGGGCTTGGATTGGTAACTGGCAGCATCTTGTTATTGCAATCATAGAGGCTTGGTTGAAGGAAGGGCATGATGATTGGCAATTAAATGTTCCAGGATATAGACGCTTCAGACAGGAAAGGGAGGGGAGCAAAAGTGGGGGTGGGGGAGTGGAGTTGCATCGCTGGTCATATCACGGTTGAGCAAAAGGAGCACACCATGAAGGTCATGGGTAGTGAGGCATTATGGGTGTAGCTGAGAAATAAGAAGAGTGCAGTTACAGTGTTGGGGCTGTTTTCCAGGCCTCCCAACAGTGAGCATGTGGTAGAAGAACAAATAGGTAAACAGATTATGGAAAGGTGTAGAGGCAACAGGGTAGTGGTGCTGGGAGATTTTAATTTTCCCATTGATTGGGATACACTTAGCGTCAGAGGTCTGGATGGGGTAGAATTTGGAAGAAGTGTCCAGGAGAGTTTTCTACTGCAGTATGTGAATAGTCCAATGAAGAAAGGAGCCATATTGGACACAGTACTGGGGAATGAGCCAGGGCAGGTGGTAGAAGTTGCGGTGGGGGATTTATTTGGGAACAGTGACCACAATTCTGTAAGTTTTAGAATACTCGTAGATAAAGTAGAGAGTGGTCCTAAGGGAAGAGTACTAAACTGGGTCAAGGCCAATTATAAGTTAGGACGGACAGAGTCGTCAACTCTGAATTGTTGCCGGTGCCACATGACAGTGAGGCAAGGAATAGGGAGAGAGTGCAGTTGAAAACGTGGCTGCAAGGATGGTTAGGAGGGAGGGCTTCAGGTATTTGGACAATTGAACTGCATTCTGGGGAAGGTGGGATCTGTACAAGCAGGACGGGTTGCACCTGAACCAGAAGGGCACCAATATCCTGGGAGGTAGGTTTGCTAGCACTTTTTTGGGGGGGGGTGGTTTAAACTAATTTGGCAGGGTGATGGGATCCGGACTTGTAGTCCAGCAAGTAGGTTAGCTGTTTTACAGGATGTCCAAGAATGTAGGGAGGCTGTGGAGAAGGTAGCACTGACAGGGAATACTTGCGGACACAGAGATAGGTTCAAGTGTGTATACTTCAACGCAAGGAGTATCAGAAATAACGTGGGTGAACCTAAGGCGTGGATCAGTACTTGGGACTACAATGTTGTGGCCATCACTGAAAAGTGGATAGAAGAGGGACAGGAATGGTTGTTGGAGGTTCCTGGTTACAGATGTTTCAGTAAGATTAGGGAGGGTGGTAAAAAAAGGAGGGGGTGTGGCGTTGCTAATTAGAAGTGGTACAATGGTTGCAGAAAGGCAGTTCGATGGGGATCTGCCTTTGGAGGTAGTATGGGCTGAAGTCAGAAATAGGAAAGGAGCAGTCACCTTGTTGGGTGTTTACCAGAGACCCCCCAATAGCAGCAGAGATGTGGAGAAACAGATTGGGAAACAGATTTTGGAAAGGTGCAGAAGCCACAGGGTAGTAGACATGGACGATTTCAACTTCCCAAATATTAGATTAGATTAGATAACTTACAGTGTGGAAACAGGCCCTTCGGCCCAACAAGTCCACACCGCCCCGCCGAAGCGCAACCCACCCATTTCCCTACATTCATCCCTTACCTAACACTACGGACAATTTAGCATGGCCAATTCACCTGACCTGCACATCTTTAGACTGTGGAAGGAAACCGGAGCACCCGGAGGGTGGTCCACGCAGACACGGGGAGAACATGCAAACTCCACACAGTCAGTCGCCTGAGGCGGGAATTGAACCCGGGTCTCTAGCGCTGTGAGGCAGCAGTGCTAACCACTGAGCCACCGTGCCGCCCATAATTGGAAGCTCTTTAGATCAAGTAGATTGGACGGGGCAGTGTTTGTGCAGTGTGTCCAGGAAGGTTTTCTAACTCAGTATGTAGATTGTCTGACCAGGGGGAGGCCATATTAGATTTGGTACTTGGTAACGAACCAGGACAAGTGATGGGCTTGTTAGTGGGTGAGCATTTTGGTGATGGTGACCTCAATTCTGTGACTTTCACCTTGGTTATGGAGAGAGATAGATGCGTGCAACAGGGTAGGTTTTACAATTGGGGAAGGGTAAATACGATGGTGCAAGACAGGATCTGAGGAGCATAAGTTGGGAGCATAGGCTATCAGGGAAGGATGTCGTTGAAATGTGGATCTTTTTCAAGGAACAGATACGACATGTCCTTGATATGTATTTACCTGTCAGGTAGGAAAGAGATGATCGTGTGAGGGAGCCTTGGTTGACGAGGGAGGTTGAATGTCTAGTAAAGAGGAAGAAGGAGGCTTACATAAGGTTGAGGAAACAAGGTTCAGACCGAGCGTTGGAGGGATACAGGATAGCCAGGAGGGAGCTGAAGAAAGGGATTAGGAGAGCTAAGAGAGGGCATGAAAAATCTTTGGCGGGTAGGATCAAGGATAACCCCAAGGCCTTTTATACATATGTGAGAAACATGAGAATGACGAGAACGAGGGTAGGTCCGATTAAGGACAGTAGTGGGAGACTGTTTATTGAGTCAGAAGAGATAGGAGAGGTTTTGAATGAGTACTTTTCTTCAGTATTTACAAATGATAGGGACAATATTGTTGAAGAGGAGAGTATGAAATGGAATGGTAAGCTAGCGGAGATACTTGTTAGGAAGGAAGGTGTGTTGGGCATTTTGAAAAACTTGAGGATAGACAAGTTTCCTGGACCTGACGGGATATATCCTCGGATTATGTGGGAAGCAAGAGAGGAAATTTCAGAGCCGTTGGCAATGATCTTTTCATTTTCACTGTCAACTGGGGTGGTAACAGGGGACTGGGGAGCGGCGAATGTTGTGCCCCTGTTCAAAAAAGGGAATAGGGATAACCCTGGGATTTACAGGCCAGTTAGTCTTATATCGGTTGTAGGCAAAATAATGGAAAGAGTGCTGAGGGATAGGATTTATGAGTATCTGGAAAGACACTGCTTGATTATGGACAGCCAGCACAGATTTGTGAGGGGTAGGTCTTGCCTTACAAGTCTTATTGAATTCTTTGAGGATATGACCAAGCATGTGGATGAGGGTAGAGCAGTGGACGTAGTGTACATGGATTTTAGTAAGGCATTTGATAAGGTTCCCCATGGTAGGCTTATGCGGAAAGTCAGGAGGCATGGCATAGTGGGAAATGTGGTCAGTTGGATAGAGAACTGGCTAACCGGTCGAAGTCAGAGAGTGGTGGTAAATGGTAAATATTCAGCCTGCAGCCCAGTTACAAGTGGAATTCCGCAGGGATCAGTTCTGGGTCCTCTGCATAGGGATCTTGGGGTCTATGTTCACAGCTCTTTGAAAGTTGCCACTCAGGTGGATAGAGCTTGTAAAAGATCTGTGGTGTATTAGCGTTCATTAGCAGAGGGATTGAATTCAAGAGTCATGAGGTGATGTTGCAGCTGTAAAGGACCTTGGTAAGGCCACATTTGGAGTACTGTGTGCAGTTCTGGTCGCCTCACTTTAGGAAAGATGTGGAAGCTTTGGAGAGAGTGCAGAGGAGATTTACCAGGATGTTGCCTGGAATGGAGAAAAGTTCATATGAGGATAGGTTGAGAGTGCTAGGCCTTTTCTCATTGGAACGGCAAAGGATGAGGGGTGACTGGATAGAGGTTTATAAGATGATCAGGGGAATAGATAGAGTAGACAGTCAGAGACTTTTTTCCCTGGGTACAACAGAGTGTTACAAGGGGACATAAATTTAAGGGGAAGGGTGTTAGGTATAGGGGGATGCCAGGGGTAGGTTCTTTACCCAGAGAGTGGCAGAGTGGCCTGTGGGAGTGGCAGAGTCAGAATCATTGGTGACCTTTAAACTGCAATTGAATAGGTACATGGATAGGTGCTTAAGCTAGGACAAATGTTTGGCACAAGATCGTGGGCCGAAGGGCTTGTTCTGCGCTGTATTGTTCTATGTTTTATGTTCTATATCAAAATTAGGCAGGAACTTGTAAATGTGGATTGGACACAGTTATTTGAAGGGAAGTTCACATTTGAGGTATGGGAGGCTTTCAAAGATAGGTTAAAGATAGTGCAGGATAGGCATGTCCCATTGAAGGCAAAGGATAGGAAGGGCAAGATTCGTGAACCGTGGATGATAGGAGAAATTGTACGACTAGCTAAGTGGAAAAGGGAAGATTACATAAGGTCTTGGCAACTAAGAACAGAATGGGCCATGTAGAAATATCGGAAGATAGGACATCTTAAACAAGGAATCAAGCGGACAAAAAGGGGCAATGAACTAACTTGAGCAAGCAGAATTAAGGCGAATCCCAAAGCATTTTCTTCTTATATAAAAGCAAGCGGGTAACTAGTGGAAGGATTGGTCCACTAAAGGATAATGAAAGAAGGCTGTGTGCCGAACCTGAGAGAATGGGTGAGATTCTGGATGATTACTTTGCAATAGTGTTCACTAAGGAGAGAGACATGATTAATGTTGAGATTAGAGATCGAAATTTGATTAGTCTGAATCACGTTGAAATAAGTAGGGAAGATGTGTTGGGTAGGCTACAGGTTATTAAGGTGGACAAAACCCCAGGACTGGATCGCATCTATCCCAGGTTGCTGAGGGAGGTGATAGATGAAATAGCTGGGGCCCTGACTGGGGAATAGCTGGGGACCTTTGTGGCATCCTTAAATACAGGTGAGGTGCCAGACGACTGGAGGGTTGCTCATGTTGTCCCCTTGCACAAGAAGGGTAGCAGCGATATTCTAGAAACCTACAGACCAGTGAGCCTGACGTCGGTGTTGGGAAAGTTGCTAGAGAGGGTACTGCGGGATAACATCTATTTATATTTCGAAAAGAATGGGATTATCAGTGATAGGCAACATAGTTTTGCGCAGGGGGGATGGTGCCTTACCAAGTTCATGGAGTTCATTGAGGAAGTGACCAAGTTGATAGATGAAGGAAGAGCTGTTGATGTCATATACATGGATTTTTGTAAGGTGTTTGATAAGGTTCCCCATGGTAGACTACTGGAGAAAGTGATGTCACATGGTGTGCAGGGCATTCTAGCTCGGTGGATAAAGAACGGGTTGAGCAGCAGGGAATAGAGAGTAGTAGTTGAAAGGAGTTTCTCGAAATGGAGAAAGGTGACCAGTGGTGTTCCACAGGGGTCAGTGTTGGGGCCATTGTTATTTGTAATATGCATAACTGATCTGCAAGAGGGCACTGTTGGTATGATCAGCAAGTTTGCAGATGACACGGAGATTGGTGGATTAGCAGAAAGCATAAGGGACTGTCAGTGAATACAGCAGGATATAGATGGACTGGAGAGTTGAGCGGAAAAGTGTCAGATGGATTTCAATCCAGACAAATGTGTGGCGATGCATTTAGGCAAAACTAATTCTAGAGCGAATTATACGATGAATGGCAGAGCCTTGAGAAATGTTGATGAAGAGAAATCTGGGAGTGCACGTCCATTGAACCGACGGTTGCAGCACAGGTGGATAGAGTGGTCAAGAATGCATACAGTATGCTTGCCTTCATTGGACGGGGTACTGAGTATAAGAGCTGGCAAGTCATGTTCACATTGTATAAGACATTGGTTTGGCCACGTTTAGAATACTGTGTACAGTTCTCGTCGCCACATTACCAAAAGGATGTGGATGCTTTGGAGTGTTTACGAAAGTTTATGAGGATGTTGTCTGGTATGGAAGGTGCCAGCTATGAAGAAAGGTTGAGTATGTTAGGTATATTTTCATTAGAAATAAGGAGCTTGAAGCGGGACCTGTTTGAGGTTTATAAAATCATGAAGGGTATAGAAAGGGTGATAGAGACAAGCTTTTTCCCTTTGTGAAGCATTCAGTAACGAGAGGTCACGCTTTCAAGGTGAGAGGTGGAAAGATTAAGGGGGATACACGTGGCAAGTACTTCACACAGATTGTGGTGGGCGTTTGGAATGCGTTGCCAGCAGAGGTGGTAGAGGCAGGCATGGCAGATTCATTTAAGATGCGTCTGGATAGGTGCATGAGTAAATGGGAAGCAGAGGGATACAGATGCTTCGGAATTCACCGAAAGGTTTAGGCAGTACATTTGGATTGGCTCAGGCTTGTTCTTTAGTTCTTCTTTGTACTCCCTGCTGTAACTTGAAATGCTCCTTACTGGTTAGATGTATTTCTTGCAGCAAGACGATATTAGTCCTCTTTTTTTTCAGGCTTGAAAGCATCTTTTTACTCTTACGTGCAGAATGATTCCCCTTAACATTCCAGGTGCACCACTTAACTGAATGGTTAGCCATAGCCATCTGAAATAGTGCATGACCCCTGGGAGGACGAACCCCACTCATAGCGTGCCGAGGGAAAACAGCAAACAGTTTGCATAAATTTAAAAATGCAACTTCCAAACCTACCAGATCAAAACTTCTAACATCTACGTCTACAACAGACCAACATCTAACACATTTGAAAGGAAACTTTGCCCCCTTGCCCACAGGGGGCTCTCATACTATCCACTAACCCCTTCATGTCACCTTCCAGCTGAAGCTGTTTTCCAAAGCCGGACAGCATCTTATAACAAGAAAAATATAAGTGTGAACTCAACCTGTCCTATCCATGCTTTAATCCTCGGTACTCCTGGTTAAAAAAAACAAAGCAAAACACCTCCGCTTCCCCCAACCACATCCCCATCCCTTATCAAGGGAGAGAAATGATAAAAATAAAAACAAAGGATAATGGGAGGAGAGAGAGAAGGGAGAAGAGATCGAAAAAAGAAGAAAGGTAGAACACCCACAAATATATATAAAAAGGATGAACAGGTAACCCACAGAGAAAAAAATAAACATTATTGTCCATTTTAAGGTTTCCAGGAAGTAATTTGCTTTTTATGGTGAGTCAAAATTAAACACGGATGCTCCATGGCTGAAGTGTAGTATCTTCCAGAGTTCTGGATATTCAAGTCCCTCCGCTGCCTTTTTAACTCATCAAAGGCCTTCGTTTTGCGAATCACGGTCGCAGAAAAGTCTTGGAAAAGCATAATTTGCAATCCTTTGTATACCAGAGTTTATGGCTCCTTCCAATACCGTTTGCATATCTCTGTAACTGCTGGTGTCACACTAGGACGGGGTGGGGGCGTTGGTCGGTTTAGGGCCTGTGCACTGTGACTGGTGGGTCCACTCACCCGAACGCGGCCCGACCCTACTCCCAGCTTGAAAAACTGCGAAGCCATTGCTCCAAGAAGCTGACCAGCTTCTGTTCCTGCAGCCCGACCAAGCAGATGTTCTTCCGACAGCTTTGATTTTAGAGCTCATCGACCTGCTCTTCCAAAGCCCGTACCTGCTGTTCCAGGCCCTGGACCTGAGACGCCAAGGATTTCACAGGCTGCAGTCCATTGCTCCACCTCCACGGTGTGCTGCCTGAGATGCTGGATTTCCTGGCCATGCTTCTGCAACATGACTGAGATCAGTTCAAGCCTGGCCCGTGTGTACTCCATCGCTGAATCGATCTTCTCCCAGAGTTTCAAGACGAGGCTGTGCTCCACAGGTGAGTCCCCGGGAGCGCTCGCAGAGGTCGATGATGCAGCCGCAGACATGTCCTTTGCCGTAGGGGAGTGCCCTACTTGTTGCAATCCTCGCAGTCCCCTCCCTTTACACATTTCTCGAACAATTTTAAACTCATACACAGCAGTGATGGGCGTCAAAAACTAATGATATCGACCACAATAGGTAATAAAGGGAGAGTGAGTGCCTACTTTTTTTTCTGGGGTCTAGTGCAGAGCTCAGCAAGGCGAGCGTACTGAATCGCTACCAACTTGAATCCACCCACCTATACCTTCTTAACAACCCTATCATCCTGTCAGCTTACATGGATCTATGCACATCGACACTGAGGTCTCTCTGGTTATCCTCATGCCCATGAATCTTTCCATTAGCCCAGTACTTTTTACTTCTGTTGCTCCTTCTGAAGTGTACTCATTTAACTGCATTTGCAAACTCTAAGCCCAGCTGCGAATGTTATCTATGTCCCTCTGTAACCCCCAACATCTTTCGGCACTATCGATAACTCCAAAGCCTTCGTGTCATCTGGAAAATACTAAGCCATCCTTCTGCACCCTCATCTAGGTCTTTTATAAATTTGACAAGCAGCATGGCCCCAAAACAGATCCTTGCGGTTCGCCATTAGTAACTGAACTCCGGGATGAATATTTCCCATCAACCTCCACCCTCTGTCTGCTTTTAACTAGCCAATTTCTGATCCAAACCGCTAAAACGCCCTCAATCCCATTCCTCTTCATTTTGTGGAATAAACTCCCGTGTGGTACCTTATCAAACACCTTTCTGAAATGCATATCCACCACATCAGCCTCATCCTCATCCATTTACCCTCATCCACCTGTTTGGTCACCTTCTTAAAGAACTCAATAAGGTTTGTGAGGCACAACGTACAGTTCACAAAACCGTGTTGACTATCCCTAATCAACTTATTCCTCTCAAGACATTTATAAATTCTATCTCTTGCAACCTTGCCCAATACTCTACCCACAACCAAAGTGAGGCTCACTGGTCTGTAATTGCCAGGGTTGTACCTACTCGCCTTCTTGAACAAGAGGACATTTGCTCTCCTCCAGTGTTCTGGCACTACGCCGTAGCTTCACATTGGTTGGGTCAAGATCCTGAAATTCTCTCCCTATCGGCATAATGGGTCAACCCACAGCAAGTGGACTGCAGCGATTGAAGAAGGCAGCTCACCACCACCTTCTCAAAGGCAAATCGGGATGGGCTGTCAATGCTGGCCAGCCAGCGATGCCTAAGACTCACAAACATATTTTTAAAAGCTCTTGAACTGGGATGGTATGGAATCAGATGAAGGAAATGGAGTTTGTCACCGTAACAGAGGGCAGTGACGCCCATGCTCCCGATATATAAATAGCAAGGGCAGTGAGGCAATGGGTCATCGCTGAAACTCAGTTGGTTAAAATGGAGAACCATGAGTAACACTGCCAGAAGCAAGGAGGTAGACAGTAACTGAATAAGTTCCCTGATGCAGTTTATAGTAGTTTGCAGAGTGAATATCTGGATTCAGAGTCTCAATAGGAGTCTCAATAGTCTCAATGGTGGCAAGAAGTGAAGACTATTTGAAAGAACAGTAATGCAGTCATAACTGGTTTATAAAAAAAATAGTTGGAGAGCGAGACTTACCAGGGAGACCAACGATAGACAGGAAAGGATAATAAAAGTATTGAATAATGCAAAGAGCAAAATAGATCCACAATGATAATGACAACCGATCATAATATGTAGGAAGGACAGAAAAATCATTGGATAAACTCCGTTCCATTGTTGGAATATTCCAGTCTAATGTTCTCAGATACTGATCTCTTCTCCCCTTCGTTCTGGAGGTGCTGGTCTCTGTTAGTGCGGTCGGTGATGTTCCCACCCATACAATGGAATAACACATTGAACGGAGCTCATTTATCATTAAAAGATGGGAACTCTCCACTGGGTTAATTATAATCCATGGAGATCGGCATTAATCACAGTCACTGAACAAACAGGCTCAGTTAATCTCTTCGTTACATCCCTTTTCATATCACAATAAATGTGAGCATTTACTCAGTCTGGATGGAAAGCATGAGCGTTACTGACGGATGGACCATAAATCTTTCAATCTATTTATTCGTTTTTCCTTGCATGTGGGCGTATTGCTGGAACACTGCAGGGTTGTATATCACCCACCCTGTTTATAAAAGGAGACGTGGATAAAATAACAAAGCAGCTACAAAAAATGACTGGTGGGGAAATTTCTAGAGGCTTTAAAGTAACGTACGATATTTATTGACAAATGACATTCTGTGACGCTACTCCTGGGTGCAAGTGCCTAGTTATCACATCCTTTCAAAACTTTGAGACAAAGCATTGGGACAGGTACTTAGGAAAGAGGGAAGCAATTCCCTCCCAATGTGCCTGTTACAGAAGGATAGGAGGAGGCCATTCAGCCCACACTAGCTTATTCCCACATGATGAGGTGGAAAGATGGAATGTTAGTAAGTTTTGTAAAGGGAACTATTCAAAATAGAGACAAGTGTTATGAAGCTGTATGAGGAGTTAGTGAGAGGGTACCTGGAGAACATTGTGTTGTTTGAGTTTCTGTAACTGAGAAGGGAGAGACCTTGATTTGATGCAGTTTACCAGCCGTTCATAATCCACGGGTTGCTGTGTCATTTAATGTCTCGGGCCTATTACAAAGGGTTAGTCAGAGGCCTTTCAACATCTTGAGCCTGTTGCACAGGGACAGGTGATGATCTGATACCTGAATACAGGCTGAGGTGACCAGTTGTAGTCAGGGGTGACCATTTAACAGATGCTTTTCATAATCTAGGTGGTAACAAGGCTTTGAGATGCAAATAACATGACAAAATGACTTCTGGGCTGCAAACTGACAATTCTGCTAAAGCCGTAGAAAATGGCTTTTATGTTTCTGAGTGCTAATACAAGTAACTAAGCACAGTCTGATTCAATAATGATTAGCAGACAATGCGCCACTTAAAGCATAGAAATAACACAGCTGCATAAGGCAGTTTTAGCCGGCCTTTGGGTGCAGGTGCAATGGCTCAGTTAGTGATACAAGAGTGGCCTGAGTGTTGGAACATAAAGTTGGTTCCCAGGAAATATCATCGGACCAAGGAACTGTCATATAAAGCAATATCACGTATTGATTGGCAATTATCTGAATGTACTATTCGATCATGGCCTGTATCCTTCCTTAAGAATAGCATTATAAAAAGTCCTTGTTTTCAGCTTTGTGCAGTTCCACCAAGGAACACGGAAGTGTATAACCTCTGTGTTTCTACATGCTCCATACTCGGCCGTATGAAAAATAAAGAATACATTCTTAACCGCCAGATCAATTACGAGTGTTTATTGACCGATCACTGAAGCGAGAGACTTTGCCGGGGGCCAGATCATCATCTGGTGGCGTGACTCGGATTCGGCATGGACAGATTGGAGACAATAGTGTAAGAGCCTACAGACCTCCACGATTGAGTGTAGAGAAATTAGCCGGCCAGACGTGAGAATTTTCTCCATTTGGTTTTCCTCATATTCAAACGTGGTTGACTCGGCCCCTCACTCTCTATTATCCAAGGGCAGCCCGAAATGGTCGTAATAAGAATACATTACGAAATGAAAAAAAAGAGTCTGGTACTCTAGGGAGTTGACCAAAAATCTGGCACACCAGAGCAGTATCAACTGGTTCAAGATTATCGAGCTATCAATGCTATTGCACTGCCTAATCATGCAGTGGTCTCCAATCCAGCTCATATTCGGGTCTTGGTACCATCAGACACTAAATGCTTCACTGTTGTCAATCTGCAACATGTTTGTTTTTTTCTCTCTGCTTCTTCATGAGGACAGTCAGCACCTATTTGTACTTACTTTTATTGGCCAGCAGTTGATATGGACTCGATTACCTCAGGGCTTCATACATTCTCCGATCCTTTTCTCAGGCCTTACAGAAATAATTGCAGAATCTCACCGTCACAGGTGGGTCTGCACTGATCCAATATAGACATGACCTCCTTGTTGCCAGTGTAGATGAAGAATCTGGTCACTCCGATGTTGTCCTCCTACTCATCTATCTGAAACGTCTAGGCTATGTTCCTTCTCCCGAAAAAGTCTCAATGTTACAGCGTCAGGTAATGTTTTTAGGTTTCATGCTGTCAGCTTATTCACGTTCCCTTGAGCAGATCCGTATTACTACTATCGTCAACTTCCCAGTCCCAACAACGTGAAACAGGTTCGCCCGTGGCTGGGTATGGTCAAATTCTGCCGACAATGGATCCCTAACGCTGCCCTCCTCGATCAGATGTTGACCCCCTTTATTTCCCGTGAAGGTACCTTCGAGCTCTCCTCAGAGGCATAGCAAGCCTTCGACAAACGAGCCTTGTCATAAGCTCCAGCTTTGGGAAGACATCTCTATGACAGACCTTTCCAACTTTACTGCACGATTCTAGATAACTGTGCTTCCTCAGTTCTCACTCAACTACATGGAGATCACCACTGCCCGGTTGCCTATTTATCTACTAAACTTGACTTTGTTGCCTTAGGATCTCCCCGTTGTACTCAGATCCTTACCACTATTTATCTTGGATTACAATCCAAAGAAACCCTTACACTTCAGCAGGACATTGCCATCTACCGTTCTCATGTGGTGATCGCCCAGTTGGGATAATTGTAAACTCAACATTTGACTGGGGCTCGCCAAAACCGTTACGAGATTTCCCTCTTCAACAACCTTTAGGCATTGTACCACCATTAATCCTGACGATTTCCTTGCACATCCCCCATTACCCATATCAACTTCAGATCATGACTGAAATCTCATCAATGAGGCCATCCAAATTCGTCCAGATCTTTCCCTTGCCCCTATCGCAAACACTGGCATCAATATGTTCACTGATGGTAGTTCGTCTACTAACCATACAGGTATTCACTTCTCATGCAACGCAATAATTGATGACCGTGGCTTCATCCTGGATTCAACTTCTTTTGAGATTTCCTTTTCTGCTTAACAAGCTGAACTTTTTGACCTGATCAGTCCCTGTGTCTTTGGACAGGCCTTCGAGTTAACATGTACACTGACTCCCGATTAACTTTCAGAGTTGTGAATGTTTTTGGTCCAATCTGGAAAAATGCAGGGTTTTGACCACTTCAGGTACTCACATCCACTGGCCAATCCCCGTCGACATTGGTAACAGTGCTGTTGATGAGGCTGCAATAGCAGCCTCTCACGGCCATCTTATGATTGTGACTAACGGGATAAGCCAGACTGAAAGCTCAAGAGTGCATCACAGCTTCAGAAAAGAAGCTTGTTGGAGAAGGTTTGCCTATTCAGTCAGTATGAGTGGAAGTTAGGAACAACAAGGGAACAGCCACCACCTTGGTGGTTTTCTACAGACCATCTAATAGCAGTATAGAGATTGAAGATCTCATAGGCAGGCAGATTCTGGAAAAATGCAAAAGTAACAGGGTTGTTGTTATGGGTGATTTCGACTTTCCCAATATCAACTGGGACCTCCTAAGTGTAGATGGTTTGGATGGAGCCATTTTTGTCAGGTGTGTTCAGGAGGGTTGCCTTACTCTGTATGTCGACAGACCGACGAGGGGAGATGCAATTTTGGATTTGGTGCTCGGTAACGAGCCAGGACAGCTGTCCCATTTCGCGGTGGGAGAGCACTTTGGTGACAGTGATCATAACTTCCTCATATTTAGCATAGCCTTGGAGAGTGAAAGGAGCAATAACAAGGGAAAATATTTAATTGGGGAAAAGGAAATTATGACCCTAGCAGACAGGAGTTGGGAATATAGACTGAGAACAATTGTTCCACAGAAAGGGCACAGTAGGCATGTGGAGACTAATTAAAGAGCAGTATTTGCGAGTGATGCACAAATTTGTTCCTCCGAGGCAGGTAAGAAGAGATAAGATTGAGGCGCCTTGGACGATGAGAACAGAGGAAGTTCTCGTCAAAAGGAAGAAGGCAGCTTACATAAGATGGAGGAAGCAAGGATCTAGCACAGCTTTAGAGAATTACAGGCTTGCTAGAAAGGAGCTCATAAATGGACTGAGGAGAGTCAAGAGTGGCACGAAAAAGGCTTGGCAAGAAGGATTAGGGAGAACCCAAAGGCGTTTTACTCATACCTGAGGAATAAGAAAATGAACAGGGAGACGTTAGGGTCGATCAGGGATAGCGGAGGGAATTTGTGCGTGGAGTTTGAGTAGATAGAGGCAGCCCTAAATGAGTTTTTTGCTTCGGTTTTCACCAAGGAGAGGGATCTTGTTAAGAATGATAACTTAGAAGAGCTAAACGCAGTAATCCACAGCGCAATTAATACTTCTATTTGTGATTTATTTATGACATTTTGATAGGAAGTACATCTGTTTCGTCAGTCTTAGCAATGCTCAATCCAGCTACATGTTCAAGTATTACCTTGTTACTGATATGAATTCATTTTGCTTTAGAAATCCGATATGATCACTTGGTATTATTTGGTGAATTTCTGGATCTTCTTCCATGAAGATAGTTTAAAAAAATGGCCATTTCCCTGTTCTCCATAATAAGCAATCCTCTCCCGATTACAAATTTCCACATTTGACCATGTTTTTATTTTGTTTCCTTTGAAATATAGATTATAGATTTCTGAAATCTTTGTGTTCCTGCTTGTTAGCATGCATGTTCTGTTTTTGATTTCGTTACCAGTTTCATGGCCTTTCTTTTCTGGATCGTTATTTTCTGAGAATTTTCAGGTTTCCTCAATAAGGATTCAGAAGAATGGAATTCTTCTGAAGTCACTTGCTATGATTAATATATTTTCTAATTTGTTATGTTTACCATCATTGAGTCACTTTCGCTTCCTTTGACGTTTGTATCTGAAATAAATAGATGTATTTTCCAGACTTTGCAATATTTCTGAAAATCTCTGGGTCCTGGCCTGATATATTTAGAAACACTGCAGAAGGATAGAGAAGAAATTGTTGGAGCTGGGTTTGGTTCTTTTCCATCATCTTTGGCCAATGGGTGAGGTCCCGGACGATTGGAGAACTGTGAATGCTGAGCCCATATTCAAGAAAGGCTACAAAGAAAAACTGGGAACTAAAGACTGGTAAACATAAAATCTAGTAGGTAAGTTACTCTAAAAGATTCTAATAGATAAAATATACGTGCATTTGGAATGACAGTGTGTGATTCGGAGAAAGATTATAATGGTGCTGGAAAATCAAAGCCAGCACTGTTTTGTGCATGGCAGAGCATGACTCACACATTTGTTGGACGTCTTTGAGGAAGTGACCAGAAACGTTGAGGAGGACAGGGTGGTATACGTAGTCTAGATGGATACCAGTAAGGCCTTCAATAAGATTCCAACAACGTACCTTACGCTGGAAGGTTAGATCACGTGGAATTGAGTGGGGGCAGGCAAATTAGATACAAAATTGCCTTGATGATAGGAAGCAGAGTGTAATACTGGAAGAATGATTGTCAGACTGGAGGCCTGTGGCTATTGGAATGTCTCACGGATTGGTGCTGGGACCACTACATATTACATATATCTATGATTTAGATGAGAATGTACAGGCATGATTTGTAAGTTTGAAAATGACACTAAAATATGCAGCATCATGGAGAGTGAGGAAAGTTATCAGAAATTTCAGAAATTAGAGCAGTACTTTGATCAGCTGGGGAAGTGGGCTGAGAATTGGCAAATGGATTTTAATATAGATTAGTGTACGTTCTTGCATTTTAGAAAGTCAAATCAAGGATCGTGTTTCATGGTGAATGGTTGGGTCCTAAGGACTGTAGTGGAACAGAGGGACCTTTGAATTCAGGTGCATGGTACTTTGAAAGTTGATTCAGAGGTAGATAGGGCAGCAAAGAAAGCTTTTGCCACACTGGCCTTCATCAGTGTATATCACTGAGTATCGAAATTAGGGAGTTACGTTGAAGTTATAGGGGATGCTGGTGAGGCCACAGTGATAGCATAATGTTCATTTTTGGAAACGTTGATATAGGAAGGGTGTTATTAAACTGTAAAGAGTGCAGAATAAATTCACAAGGATATTGCAAACGATTCAATGGTCTGAGTTATAGGGAGAGGTTGGGCAAGCTAGGAGTTATTACTTTTGTGTGTATGAGACTGAGGGGGGATCTGTTAGAAGTGTAGAAGATCATGGGAAGGATGGACAGAGTGAATGCACTCAATCTTCATTTTTTTCCCGAGGTTTGGGCAATCACAGACTAGAGGCCGTCAGTTTAAGGTCAGAGAGGAAAGAATAAAAGGAAACCTAAGGAGCAACTGTCATACACACAGGGGCTGGTACTCATATAGATTGAGATGCCAGCGGAAGAGGTTGAAACGGGAACATTTACAACATTTAAAAGGCATTTCGACAAATACAGGGACAGGAAAGGATTAGAAGGATACGGGACAATGGCAGGGAAATGGAGGTAGCGTGAATGGACATTTGGATTGGAATGTACGAGTTTGGGACAAAGGGCCTGTATCCATGCAGTCGGAGTCTATGACTCTAACAACCATTGATTATTTCCCACTGTATGTTATATTGCACTTCCCCAATTCACTGGAACGAACTTGACCTTCTAGCCTCCAGTCTTCCATGAAGTTTCACCAGAATGTTCAATCACGGTATACAGACACCATGTAAAATGCACCTTATTAATGTCACTATTCCTTAAAAGCTGCTTCAGACCAAGGTTAATAATTCGACCTTCTGACCACAAAACATTAATTCCGAAATAACCTGCTCTCTAGTTTGCTTCACAACATACTCTTCAGCCCCCCTCATATACACTTACGGAACTTATTTTTCACAGCACGAGCAGTCACTTAGTTAACACAGTTTAGATACAACTTGAGACCATTCAATAAGACTGCGGTATCCACAATACTTGCCTATTTAATTTCCAGAGCATATGATGCTCAGATTTTCTGGTACTATTTTGGTTTCGATATATAACACACCAATATTTGCTTCTCGTTGCTATCTGCAAGCTCTACCTAAACTGATTCTTTGGAATCTGAGGGAATGGTTTGTGTCGTTATTAGTGATAGACCTGAACAAGACATTCAGGGAGGCTCACGTCAACGCTGAGATGATCTGAAGAAATGTACCACACGACAGGACAAGCAACAATATGCTCCTCGCTCTGTCAGGATAAGAGTTACCATATACTCTCTGCTCCCTCACACGCACTGTACACCTGTTATGGCACCTACGCCTGAACAAGGTTCACACTCTATCTCCAAATAAGGCTCAGGCACTACCACTTTCACTATTGAATTCAGTAACGTTCTTCCTCAATTTCTCTGTCACCTACGCAATACCTCCCACACAAACAATACTTTATGGACTCTAAACTGTCGACTGACTCATTCCAGACATCTCACAACCTCCCCACCTACAACAGCACTAACAACTGGGTCACCCATTCCCACTCTCCATCCCGCCCTCCCTTTCTCCCATTCCAGGAGAAACAGCCTGGAATAGGACAGAAAGGGCCAAGCCGGGTAGTGGAGTGCCCGATATCCGTTCCCTCATCCCCTCCCCCTGCCATGTGGGGAGGACTCTGAACGAGCCAAAGAGGACCAGGACGCCTCATGTGGCGATTCTGAAATATCTATGTCCTACCGACTGATTACGGAGCAATGTTCAGTGAAAGACAATTCTCACTTTCAACCCACTGGCAGTTCCCACTGCAGTCCTTTCACCTCCAATAAAATGCAAAGATACCTCACTGCACAGACACACAGACACAACAATACACAGAGGTATTGCTAAACACCCCAATATACGAATACACACAATAGGAGATAGGCATAGACACACGCATAAACATACAGAGACATAAAAATCACATACAAATAGACACAAACACAGATAGAAACACAGACTGAAACACAGACAGACAGATGTAGACACGCAAACTCACAGATGGCAAGCACTTGGACACACACACACACACGTACATATACACATACATACAGACACACAGACACACAGAGGCATAGACACTAGTGTCATTAAGACACAAATCGATCCGTTTTTGATTTGAAAGTGGATCAAGGATTCTCGGGAGAAGGCTGAAGAATGAGGTCGAGGTACACTTTAGTGTTGTCTGCAAATTTACTAACCCATACACCTATGCGTCTAAGTCATTTATAAAAATGACAAACAGCAGTCGTCCCAAAACAGACCCTTGTGGCACACCACTCTTCATTGGACTCCAGGCTGAATATTTTCCATCAACCACCACTCTCTGCCTTTTTTCATAAAACTTGTTTCAAATCCAAACTGCTAAATCACCCTCAATCCCAAGCCTCTGCATTTTCTCCAACAGCCTAACATGTGGAACCTTATCAAAAGCTTTACTGAAGTCCATATATACCACGTCAACTGCCCTACTCTCATCTACATGCTTGCTCACCTTCTCAAAAACCTCATTGAGATTTGTGAGACACGACCTGCCTTTGATGAAACCATATTGACTATCTGAAAACAAATTGTTGATTGTGAGATGGTTATAAATCTTATCCCTTATAATGCTTTCCAAAAACGTTCCTACAACAGAAGTAAGGCTCACTGGTCTATAATTACTCGGGTCATCTCTACTGCCCTTCTGGAACAAGGGCACAACATTTGCAATCCTCCAGTCCTCGGGTACTAAACCTGTAGACAATGACAACTCAAATAACAAAGCCAAAAGGCTCTGCTATCTCCTCGCTAGCTTCCCAGAGAATCCTCGGATAAATCCCATCCAGTCCAAGGGACTTCTCTACTTTCACTCCTTCTAGAATTGATAATACCTGTTCGTAAATAAGCTCGATCCTTTCTAGTCTAAAATCTCGTACCTCAATCTTCTCCTCTACAATATTCTCCTTTTCCTGAATGAAAACCGTTGAGAAATATTCTTTTAGCAACTCTCCGATCTCCACAAGGTTCACACTCAACTTCCGGTTTCTGTCTTTGACTGACCCTATTCCTACCCTAATCATCCTTTTATTCCTCACATACCTCCAGAAAGTTTTATGGTTCTCCTTTATTCTAATTGCTAAAGACTGCTCGTGTCCTCTCTATTCTCTTCTTCACTCTGTCTTTAACTCTTTCCTAGCTGATCTGTAACTCTCCATCGCCTCATCTGAACCAGCTTGCCTAATCAACACATAAGCTTCCTCCTTCTTCTTAACAAAAGATGCAATTTCTATAGTAAACCATGTTCCCTAACCTTATCACTTCTTCCCTGTGTGGCAGAGACATACCTATCAAGGACACACAATAGCTGTTCCTGAAACCAGCTCCACATTTCCACTCTCTGCATTCCCTGCATTTTGCTACCCCATTCTATACATCCTAATTCTTGCCTAATCGGATTATAATGCCCTTACCCCATCTTGACCTGTGGCATGTACCTATCGCTTTCAATCGCTAAACTAAACATTGTAGCTCGGGTGCTCGTTGTTGTGATTCTGTTCGCCGAGCTGGGAATTTGTGTTGCACTATAAATGCCGAAAGAAACATCACAGAAGCACTTCACAGGAGGCTCCCAAGCACTGAGGATGTCACCTAGACAGGGGACGAAACGACTGCAACACAAATTCCCAGCTCAGCGATCAGAACAACAACTATGGTCACTCTCTCCAAAGTGTTCAACTACAACTAAATCAAAACTTAGCCTGGCTCATTACCAAGCACCAGATCCAATGTGGCCTCTCCTCTTGTCGGCCCTTCGACATACTGTGTCAGGAAATCCTCCTGTACACATTGGACAAAAACTGATCCATCCAACGTACTAGAGTTATAGCATTTCCAGTCAATGTTATGGAAGTTAATGTCCCCCATAATGACCACCCTATTCCTTTCACTCCTACCAGAATAATTTTGCTAATCCTCTTTTCCACCTCCCTGTAACTCTGCGAAGGCTATAAAAAGCTCCAAGCAGTGTGACATCTCCTCTCCTGTTTCTCAGCCCACACTACCTCAGTAGACGAGTCCTCAGCAAAAGATTTCAGAGCCAGCGTTATACTATCGTTGGCTAAAAAGACCACACTTCCTCCTCTTTTACCGCCCTGCCTATTCTTATTGAAAGATCTTGAACATCTCTCACCAAAGTTCCTATAATAGCTATGATGTCCCAATCCCATGTTCTGAAACATGCGCTGAGTAGAACAGCTTTCCCTGTAAAACCAATTGCACTGAAGTAAATGCATTTTAGTTCTTCAGAATTACTATATACTCTGATTCTCTCATCTTTCTTTTCTAACTGGCATGTTCTCATCACATTCAGAGATTTCTCCGTACATTCTACCATTTACACTGCTACTTAGAGTACCTCCACTTGCCTTGTCTGTCAATATAAAGTCTGCTTTTATGGGGTGAGCAAATTTCCCTGCTAAGATATTGATGGCTTTCCCGTTTAGATGAGAACAATCCTTTTGGAACGGGCCGTTTCCATTCCAAAAGATATTCCAATCTCCCAACAATCTGAATCCGTCAACAACACTGCAGCTTTTCATGTCTTTGATTTTTCTCCTTTAACCTGTTTTCCTTTCCCCGCTTGGATTTGCCATTGAGAGCAAACCAGAAATGACTATTTTAAGGTTTTATTTTTAAGCCTCTACATCATCTCTTTAATTCACTCCGGACTATTTTAATCTATTCTCTAAAAGTGTCATTCATACCAATATATATACAATAATTTCTGGCTTCTAACTCACTCCTTTAACAATATGCTTGAGACTTTCTGAGACGTTCTTAATCCTAGTACCGGGAAACCAATAATGCATCCCAAATGTTCGCTCACTGCAACAGAATCTCCTGTGTATGCCCCTGACAGGAGAGACCCCTGTCGCAATAATTACACAAAATCTTCTCAAACGCTGCCTAACATTAGAATTTTTTCCAACAGTCTTATAACCGATGGCTCTTCCATTTTCCTCAGAGAGACTAACCCCCTCAACAGTTCCAAAAACTGGACATCTGTTTGATAGAGGAATAGCCACCGGAGATTTTTGAACTACCTTCTTACCTGTCCTGACAGTCACCTATCTATCTGACTGATTTTGCTGGATAATAACTTCCAGACACCTCCCTCTCTACATTATATATATGGCCTTCATACCATTATGACTATAAACAGAATTTTTCATGACATTAAAATAGAAAATATATCCGTATACATCAAATGTATAAAAAATAAATAAAATCAACCATTTGGAAAACCAGCTCAGCAAAAATATTCCTCTTCAATAAATTTCTCGAAGAAAAACGTCTTCTCCAGAGCTGAACGCGTGTAGGACTCTCCAGAATGAAGGCACATCGTCCTATTAAAAATAGTTTTGAAACAAAAAAGAACTTTTGCATTTAAAACAAAGAAGAAGACTTTTGAAACATATATAGACTTTTCTAGTTTGTTTTTGTAGACACCCCCCCCCTCCGAAAAGCTTGTTAAACAATGTTTGTTTGAAAAAAGATTTTTTTTGCTTGTTTTTTTTTGTTTGTTTTCGAATGTTAATAAAACAAAATGGAAAAATAATCATATATTAACAAATTATATGAACTACATTAAATGGAAAAAAATATATAATTAATCTTTAACTATGCTTGCAATCCCAGGAGCGGCTGTAAGATCCATACTGCTCTAAGAACACTTTTTTTAATATAATTTAAAGAAGAGTTGATAAGGTGCTTCTCTTTTTTTTTATTAAATCCTGTGATTTGTTGAAGAAAAATGTTTCCTTTTCTGTTTATCTAATTTAAGACCAAGTTAAGCTTTCGAGAAAAAGTGGCATGAGATCTCAGAGCCATGTTATGCCATTTACTGAATGTGGGAGCTCAGTGACACTGCTGATCTGCGGATGTCCTTGTTCACGTACAGGATGTGTGTCCATCTGCAACTCTTGTTAGAGGGGATTATGGCTCTGGAGTTGCGAATGGACTTACCTTGGAGCACACACAAAGCGGAGGAGGTTGTAGATAGCACATTCAGTGAACTGATCACATCGCAGATTAGGATTGCTGAAGGAGAAAGGGAATGAGTGACCAAAAGGCAGAGAAAGAGCAGGAAGGCACTGCAGGTGTTCCCTGCGGTCACCTCCCTCCTTAGCAGGTACACTGTTTTGGATACTGTTGGGAGAGATGGCTCACCAGGAGCAGGCAACAGTAGCCAGGTTAAAAGCACCGTCATTGGCTTTGTTGTTGAGAAGAGCGGGAAAAAAGACTGGAAGGGTTAAGTCATACAGGACTCAATTGTAAAAGGAGTAGATAGGAATTTCTCTGGTCGAAACCAAGACTCCCGAATGGTATGTTACCGTGCAGCTGCAAGGGACAGGAATGCCTCGGATTGACTGCAGAACATTCGGAAGGGGAAGGGTGAACATCCAGTGTTCATGGTGCATGTAGGCACTACTGATATACGTATAAAATCAGGATGAGGTCCTACAAACAGAATTTAGGGAGTTAGGAGTCAAGTTAAGAAGTAGAACCTCAGAATTTGTAATCTCAGGATTGCTACCAATGCCACGTGCTAGTCAGAGTAGAAATGAAAGAATAGGCAAGATGACTGCGTTGCTTGAGAGATGGTGCAGGAGGGAGGACTTCTGATTTTGGGGACACTGGGACCGGTTATCTGGGAGATGGGACTGTTACAAATTGGACAGTCTACACCTAGGCTGGAATGGAAACAATGTCCTTCGGGGTACTTTTGCTAATGCTGCTTCGGAGGGTTTAAACTAATGTGGTAGAGGGATGGGAACCAAATGAGGAGGTTCGTCGATATTAATGAAATAGCAACTGCAGCCTGTAAGGAAATAGATAATGAAGTCAGTGTGAGTAAGGGGAAGAGTCGGCAGGGAGTAGATGATGAACACAAAGGGACACGTTATCTGAGGTGCAATTGTTTTAATGCAAGAAGTGTAGTATGTGCAGATAAACACAGGGCTTGGATTAGTACCTGGGAGTTGATATTATTGCTACAACTTGGTTGAGGGAAGGGCATGATTGGCAAGTAAATATCCCAGGATATCAATGTTTCAGGCGGGATAATGAGGGGGGTAAAAGGGGTATATGAGTTGCATTACTGATCAAAGAGGATACCACAGCTGTGATGAAGGAGGTTACTATGGAGGACTCGAGCAGTGAGGCAATAAGGGTACAGCTCAGAAATAGGAAGGGTGCAGTAACAATGTTGGGGCTGGACGACAGGCCTCCCAGCAGTGAGCGTGAGATGAAAGTACAAATATGTAAACAGATCATGGAAAGATGTGGGAGCAACATGGTGGTGGTGATAGGCAATTTTATTTTCGCAACATTGACTGGGATTCACTTAATATTAGAGGGCTGGATGGAGCAGAATTTGTAAGGAGCAGCCAGGAGGTTTTTTTGAGTAGTATGTAAACAGTCCAACTCAGGAAGGGGCCATTGTTGTCCTGGTGCTGGGGAATGAGCCTGGCCAGGTGGTTGAAGTTTCAGTTGGGGATTACTTTCGGACTATGGACCACAATACCATACGTTTTAGAATATGCAAGGACAAAGACAAGAGTGGTCCTAAAGGAAGAATGCTAAATTGAGGGAATGCCAACTATACCAAAATTCAGCAGAAGTTGGGGAATATAGATTGTTTGAAGGTAAATCCACATTTGATACGTGGGAAGCTTTTAAAGAGAGGTTGATTAGAGTTGAGGTCAGATATGCTTCTGTGGAAATGAGGGGTAGGAATGTCAAGATTAGGAAACCATGGATGTGAGGTGAAACTGTGAGACTAGCTTAGTGGAAAAAGGAAGTGTACATAAGGTCTAGGCAACTGAAGACAGACAAAGCTTGGGAAGAATATCGGGAATGTAGGACCAATCTGAAACATGAATTAAGAAGGCTAAAAGGGGTCATGAGATATATTTAGCAAATGCGATTATGGAAAATCCCAAAGACTTTTATTCATACATAAGAAGCAAGAGAGTAGCTAGACCAAGGGTTCGACAACTCAAGGACAAAGGAGGAAAGTTATGCGTGGAGTCAAAGAAAATGGGTGAGATTATTAATGAGCATTTTGTATCTTTATTCACCAAAGAGAAATGTTGAGATTAGGTATGGGTGCTTGATTACTCTAGGTCAAGTCGAAATAAGGAGAGAGGAAGTGTTGGTTATTCTAAAAGGCATTAAGGTCGCCAAGTTCCCAGGTCCAGATGGGATCTATCCCAGGTTGTTGAGGGAAGGGAGAGAGGAAACAAGTGGGACCATAACAGATATCTTTGCAGTATCTTTGAACACGGGTGAAATCCTGGAGTACTGGAAAATTGCTAATGGTGTTCCCTTGTTTAAGAATAGCGACCCTGACATTAGTGGCAGGGAAGCTACTGGAGAAAATACTGAGGAATAGGATGTATTCCCAGTTGGAAGAAAATGTGCTTATCAGTGATAGGCAACATAGTTTTGTGCAGGGAAAGTCATGTCTTGCCAACTTAACAGAATTCTTTGAGGAAGTGACAAAGTTGCTTGTTGAATGAAAGTCTTTAGATGTCATATACATGGACTTTACTAAGGCATTTGATAGGGTTCCCCATGGTATGCTGATTGAGAAAGTGAAGTCGCATAGGGTCCAGGCTATACTAGCTAGTTGGATAGAGAAGTGGCTGGGCCACAACTCACGGAGATTAGTGGAAGGGAGTTTCTGAAAATGGAGACCTGTGACCAGTGGTGTTCAACAGGGATCAGTGCTGGGACCACTGTTGTTTTCGATATAAATAAGTGATCTGGACAAAGGTATAGATGGCCTGATTAGCAAGTTTGCACATGACACGAAGATTGGTGGAGTTGCAGATAGTGAAGGCGACTATAAGAGAATAATGAACAATATAGATGGATTGTAGAGTTGGCATAGAAATGGTAGATGAAATTCAATCCGGACAAATGTGAGGTGATGCAATTTGGAAGATCTAATTCAAGAGCGAAATATACAGCAAATTTGAAAGTGCTGGGATAAATTAATGTTCAGTGATCTCTGGGTGTTCAGATCCATTGTTCCCTGAAGATGGAACAGTGTGGTCAAGAGGGCATATCGCATTCTTTCCTTCATTCAATGGGATATTGAGTACAAGCGTTGGCAGGTCATGTTATAGTTGTATAAGACTTTTTGTTCTCCACATTTGGAATACAGCCTACAGACCTGTTTGGCACATTTCAAAAAGGATGTGGATGCTATGGAGAGAGTGCAGAAGAGGTTCACTAGGTATGGTGGGCGCTCGCAATGAAGAGCTTTTGAGTAGATCAGTGTTATTTTCATTAGAAAGATGGAGGTCGAGCGGGGAACCTGATTGAGCTCTACAAAATCACGAGAGATATAGACAGGATGGAGAGTAAGATTTTTTCCCCAGAGTGGGGGACTCAATTACTAGGGGTCACGAGTTCAAAGTAAGAGCGGAAAAGTCTAGGGTAGATATGCGTGAAAATTCTTTTATGCCAAGGGTGATGAGTGTCTGGATCACGTTGCCAGCAGAGATGGTAGAGGCCGTCACGATAGCATTATTTAAGATGTATCTGGACAGATATATGAATGGGTAGGGAGCAAAGGGATACAGACTCTTAGAAGGTATGTGCCAGATTTAGGTAGAGGATCTGGATCGGTGCAGGCTTGGAAGGCCGAAGGGCCTGTTCCTGTGCTGTAATTTTGTTTGTTCTTTGATATCAGACAGCTTGGAATCTTTGTACATATTCTCAATCATATGGGAATTTCTCATTCTTTCATTTCACTCCAGTTGCAAAGGATCATATTTAACACATACATTCACAGGTATAAACCCAAAAACACAGACACAGATACACATGCATCCAAACATAGACCCATACACACATACACACACGCAATGCATTACTTTGTCGTAGAATATCAATAACATGATCAATAATTAGAATCATAACTGGAATTCAGGATAATGGAAGAATGAGAGAACTTGTCTTATTCTATTTGAAAAGACCATTATCTGAAGTTACTAAGGTAAACATCATACAACACCAGGTTATATTCCAACATGTGTATTTGGAAGCATTAGCTTTCAATGCGCTGCTCCTTCGTCATGTGATTGTAAGAAACAAAATTTATAGCAAAATATTAGACTGCCATGCAACTGAAATAAGTATATTGAACAAACCTGGATTTTTAAGTCTTTCAGCTTTTAGAATGTGTTGAAGTTTTCAGTTCATTAATATGTAAATCCCAGAACTTCATTTAAGCATCGTCTCATGATAATTTAAGGTTTTACAACCAAAGGTGACATCTCAGCTCAGACAATGCATTAAAGATGTAAGGTCAGAGTCTGTCTGTGTCCCAATCTTGAGTTAGACTGGTTCTATTTCCAACGTGGAATGTACAAAATATTTAATGCAATGACTGCCTGCTTTGGCTGCCTTTGAGAAAAACAGAACGTATCTGCAAATATGTGTCTGCAAATATAATGATATTAAACTGATGTGGTGGTTAATATAGCTTGTAGATTTTCCAATGCCTCCTGGCACTATTCTGTCCTTCTTTAGTAAATCTGTCAGTAGTGCCCCCATGCTGCTGAAATTTGGAACAAACTTCCTGTCGAATCTGCTCAGTCCCAAAAGTTGAAGCACCTATTTCTCCGTGCTCAAGGAAATTCCTCCATTGCTTTCGTCGACGCATTCTTTGGGATCATCCTTCCATGTTGGATGTTATGTCCCAAGAATGTCACAAATTGTGTATTTTTTAAAGTTTATTTCGAGTTTTGTTTTTAGGAATCACTCAAAGCATTTTGCCAGCTGTCACATGTGATCTTTCCACGAATAGCAAAAGATCACCACATCATCAGGTTATTTCTTAATCTGGCCACAAGTTTGTTCATGAGTCTTTGGAATGTGGCTGGTGTGCTCTTCATTCCAAAGGGAATGAATTGATACAGTCCATTTGGGTTTACAAATGCAGAAACTTCTTTCGCTTTCTCTATTAAAGATACCTGTTTGTAACAATGCAGTAAATCAACTTTGTGATATAACTGGCTTTTCCAACTTTCTCTGTACAGTCCTCCAAACTTTGTATTGGCTATGAGAACATTTTTGGTACGTCGTTGACCTTCCAATAGTCCAAAGAAAATTCTTGAGTTCCATCAGCTATGGGAACTAACAGGATCAGCGAACTCCACTCCACTCTGCCTCATTTCGATGATGTTTTCATTGAGTATCACATTCACTTCCTTCTGGACCTGTTTGGCTTTGAAAGGATTAAGCCAGTAAAGGTATTGCATTATTGGAACAGCATTCCCTACTTCCACCTCATGCACACTGGTATTAGTCCTCCCATTGTATTCTTGCATATGTCCACATAATGCTGCAACAAACCTTTTGACTGTGTTCTTTGCTCCTGAGATAGATAGCTAATTCTCCCAACCCATTCTTCAAGGACTTCTTCATTATTTAACGTATTTTCAGGCACATCAACTCCATTACGTCTGGATTTGATTTCTCATTCGACAGGGCAATAAATAACACCTGCTTCTCTAATTCACTGTCTCTATTATAGTAAGGTTTCAACATATTCAGATGACATGCCCAATGCAGCCTCTTTTCTGTCCAGCATCTTTATCAGATAGTTTGCCTGACTCAACTTTTTCTCAATTTGATAGGGACCGCTAAACCTGCCTTTGAAGGTATCTCCTACTACTGGCAACAAAACTAATACATCATCCCCTTGGGAAAACATCTGAACTTTATAGTTTCTATCTGCCAACTGTTTCATTCTATGCTGTGCCCTATTCAGGTGCTGTTTCGTTAACTCACCTACCCGATTTAATTGTTCCATCACCACTGTTATATAATCCAAGTGTGAGATCTCTGATTTTGATCCTATCAAATCTTTAGTTTCAAAGGCCCTCTCACTTCCTGTCCAAATATTAACTCAAAGCGGGTAAACTGAGTAGATTCATTTGGGACATCTCTCATGGCAATCTATACAAGTTCGATAGCTTGATCCCAATCATTCAGGGTAACCTGAGTGCATATTGTCTTCAGGGTCAATGCCACCTTTCCAAGGTCCCCTGGGATTTTAGATGGTATGGACTTGATTTAAAGTGCTGTAGATTAGAGTGGTGTTGGAAAAACACAGCAGTTCATGCACCATCCGAGGAGCAGGAAAATCGACGTTTCGGGCAAAAGCTCTTCATCGGGATTCCTGATGAAGGGCTTTTGCCTGAAACATCGATTTTCCTGCTCCTCGGATGCTGCCTGAACTGCTGTGCTTTATCAGCACCACTCTAATCTAGAATCTGGTTTCCAGCATCTGCAGTCCTTGTTTTTGCGTAGTTTAAAGTGTTATAAAGACTTCCTTCAAAATCTCAGCAATATAATGAGACCCTTGGCCTGATTGAATCTCTCCAGGTAGCCCATAAAGGGTAAAGAAAGCTACCAACTCCTCCACCATCCTTTTTGTCTTAATACTCTGTAATGGAATTGCCTCCGCAATCTAGCAGACATATGCATTAAGGTTAGCAAGTGCTGATTCCCACTTTTAGTGTTAGGGAGGTACCTCCACAATCAGTCATAACCAGTGTGAAAGATTCTTCAAATGCGGGAATTGGCAACAAAGCAACTGATTTTATTACTGCCTGTGGAATACCTACCATTAGGCATGCAAGACATGTGTGACAATATTCAACCACATTCTTGTGCATGCCAGGCCAATGGAAGTGCTTTGGTACATTTGCCTGAGTCCTCCTGAAACCTCGGTGACCTCCGTCTGGTAATTCATGCTCTACCCATTACACTTCCTGTCTTTTGCTACAGGCAACACAATCTGGTGCTCCTCTGCACTAACCTGCTGGGGTTTCTACTTTTGTTTTAGGCTTCTATCCTTAAGATAATAACACTCAGGAATATATTGTGATTCCTTTTCTGAGTTTGCCTCATAATATATATCTTTTCATCTTTCTGTTGCAAGTCTCTTAGCCTTTCTGGACTAAACACTTCTGTCTGACCCACTGCCTGTTAAGGGTTTTCCTGTACCATTACATCAAACAGGGTGTAAGCTAACTGAACCTCAACTTCTTCGTCTTACTGTTTAGTTTTCCTTCTTGCTGTAGCTTATCACTTTTTATTGTGACACAGTCTGGAAAACTTCCATGGCATTCTTCTTGTAACTCCTTTGTTCCCTGATCTTCCATTGGCGTCTCCACTACAAGGGGTGTCACTCCCACCTTGGATCCAGCTAAATAATTCCCACCATAAATTGTATTCCTGAAACTGAACTGCTGTCAATCACGCCTACAGTTATTTCCCCAGTCTTGATATGGCTCTCCAAGCTGATCTTACACAGGGGAATGCTAACTTTCTGTCTATCTATTCAACAAATTATTACCTTCTCGGGTAATATGTTGGAACGCGTTAAAATACTTTCATCTCTTACTATCAGAGACTTACCAGATCCCATACCTCATGAAATAATAACTTATTTTCATTCTCTTCCTGTTCACTCTGAGTAAACTTTTCCCATAGAGATAAAGTCTTCACAGAGATCAGCAACTGACTCAATATCCCACCCCTGTCAAGGCTGTGTACTCTCCTGCTGCTCCTCGGCTTTTCTTTGGGCCTCCTTTACTACTTTCCCTAATACTATTGGATTAGCCTTTTTTCCCACATCTTTTCCCATAATGTCATTCTTCCATGACCAGCACTGTGACGTTACGTGTCCCATCTTACCACCGTGAAAACACCTGAGGCCTTTTATTTTCTTGTAATTCTTTTCATCACCAAAGGAGAACTATTCCCAGTGGGCTCGACTCTTTGTTTTATAGTGAAGGATCTCCCCTGCTTCCAATTTCTATCCCTTACAGGGATGAAATTCGTGTCAGAAACTAAATTTCACGTCATGCATCAATGCATATTTCTCAGTCGTCTCTGCTGCCCTTCTCACTTCCGTTTCTGTTCATCACATAAGTTCTCTGGAAATGAGTTTATGAACCCCTCCGGCAGAATAAAGTCTCTTGACTTCATTTCCATCCTCTGAACTTGATTTTCCTGACGAATTTGCAACTACTGAAGTTCACACTCTCTCTCCCTTTCTCTTGCTCCTTCTTCTCTCTCTTTGCTCAGCGAAGAAGCTTCTCTCCTTTTTTGTCTCTCTCTTTTCAGTCTTTTACTCCCTCTCTTCTCAGTCTCTTTGTTTTCTCTCTCTCTCTTCTTTCTTCTCTCTTTTTACTCAGCTAATATCCTTCTCTCCCTTTCTTTTGTCTTCCCATTCCGTTTGGCTCATTCACAGTTTACGTTTTTCTAACTCTGCTGAACTTCTGTTTCTCTGCTATCCCTCAGTGTTTGACCAAGTCCATTTCAATTTCCTTATGTCCTTGCTTAAAACCAATTGTAATATGTTTGCTAATTCCAAAATAATATCCTTCCTCTGTCTTTCTAACCTTCCTTGGCAAAGTTGGGAAGCATCTTCAAACCTCAGAACCTCTTTAGCAAAATTAAGAGCCATTTCCCTCTCTTTTAATTTAACCGACCACATGTAATCCAAATGAAACAAATGATTTCACCTACGTTTTATTTAAAGGGTTATGACACTAAACACCAAGTGTGGAGCTTTGGTATCCCAATTTTGTTCAAACCTGTCCAAATCCCAGACGAGCCTTCAATCTGTTAAAATGCAGATGTCGAACCACTACTAAATAAAGCTAAACACACAGAAACGCTCGCCTCACCTGGTCATCTGTTCGAAATGTGAGGGACTAAAAGGGAACACCTAACTGCCACCATTTAAAGAAAAGTAACAATTTTCTTTCTGAACAAAACTAATAAGAAACTGAACATTGCTTCCCTTAACTAAGCACAACCCTATTAACATGCTGTTCTGATAACACACATTATATTAACTTAATCGGATGTCTACACAGTCTCAACCTTCTCTGCTGTAATCAATCTTCTACCCATTGATTTCACTGGCTCGTCTTAATCCGTTTCACTAAGCGAAAGTGAGAACTGCAGATGCTGGAGATTAGAGTCAAGAGTGTTGTGATGATGAAGGGCTTTTGCCCGAAATGTTGATTCTGCTGCTTCTTGGATGCTACCTGATCTGCTTGTGCTTTTCCAGCACCACACTTTCGACTTATTTCTTTTTACTCCAAATATGTTTTACAGCAAAAGATATCTTTTTGATTGACTGCTCTCTGATTTCTTTGAGAGCAATATTTTAGATAGGCAGTTAGCTCTTCGACTCTACAGCAGTTGCTCTGTTGTTCAGTGGCAGTTGCTCTAGCCAATTCTTAAAATGCCCACTCTTTTTTATACCCCCAACATTGTTCCCTGTCACTGGTCTGATGTCATCAAAACAATAAATTCAAACTCGATTGGGTTTTAATATCCCGGGCATGGCATAAACTAATTGGTTATATTTGAATTGTTGTCAAAACAGCAACCAAAATTCAAGTATCCATTTAACTGCCAATTGTTGCATGTAGCCATTTTGTAACAGCTCGTCTCCCAGCCCTTCCATTTGGGCAGTTGAGCCTCCATTCTGAGTTTACTTCATTATTCAGAAAACAATGATCATTTTAAATTGGATATACGTGTTTTGGCTTCGTAACAAATACCATTTAATAACACAAGACATTAACGAAGATTAATATTCGAAGTGCATATTGAATTATTGTCATACTTAAATTATTTGCAATTAGCTAATGCTCATACATTTCAGTGAGAAATTAAATTGGTTAAGAACGCTTTGTTAAATTCATAAGAACGCTAAATCTTTTTGATTGTTGAAATGTTTGCTCACTGTGAATATGTAATGGTTGAGAGGCAAACAAACTTTCGAAATGTTAGAGGGAGAATGTATTCATTTGAATACTGACGTTTAATATTTAATTGTGATCGTACAAAAATGTGGCAAATATTCTCTGTTCAATATAAAATAACATGTAGTTTTCTTTTATTTTGTATCATAAAGTGTTGTAATGAGTTTATATTTTAGTTCCAAACATATAGTAACAATGTAGTTCTTCTCAGAGATAATGCAAGCTTTGTGATGTGAAATAGTCGGAGTTCACATGGTAATGATGTCTACAATTTACAAAACACAGTAGATATTTTATTATTGTTCATACCGGGAAACTCATCACTTGGAATCACGACCTACATAATAAATAGATTCAGGCATAGTGCTACTGGAACTCACGGCTGCCTGTAATACTGAGTGACACACTTGCCTGCTCATCAACCTGTCCAGAGACATTACAACCTAGGTCAGGGCAGTTATTCAAATATACATTCACAAGAAATCATTCGCAGTTCACCCTGGGCAGGTGAAAACTAACCAACAGCCTATCGCTAGTCTTAGTGTAGACACACATGCTGTCCAAATTAGGTGCCAACGACTGACTAGCAAACAGGTCTTATAAATTCATCTTCAGTCTCAGCCTGCTCCAGGGAGCAGATGGATGGGCATGTCTTGCCAGAACACACCACACAAGCGACTTTACAGCATCTGGCCTGCCTCCTAGATTCGAGATATTTGCACCTGCACCAGACCCAGGATGAAGAAATTCACAATTTGACTGTCTCCTGTAGCACACTGTGTCTCTAAAGCCATAAGCAGTATATGTCACCTTCACACTCATCAGTGTCAAAATAAAATTGAACTTCCGTGTAGATGGCCAGAGATTAATACAAGGGTCACCCAACCTGCTTTTGAGTGGGCTTCGATCGAGATCAGTCCTGTAGAGTGCTTCTGAGGGAAACAGCAGCAAATGCCAAGCCGAGAACCACTTTAATAACTGAACTGTGTGGATTTTGTCTGATGTATGTCACCATACCCACATTGCACTGACACTTAGTTGAATGTAACAATTGGCACCATAAGTGTAAGTCTCGATCTAACGCCACTCCCCAGCTTTCTCAATTCACTCTCTCCCCCATACACCAATTGATGAGAATACACTACCTGGGAGAAACAGTTTGTGCTTCATCTCAGGTGGTCCACTCCATAATGGGCTGTTCAACCCACTTGCAGAATGCTTTCTATTTCAGGGCTACATGTGGTGGTGACTTCCTGAGCCAGTATGATTCCCAATATCCTGGAGATCATGGAATGGAAAACATAGGAAGGCGCTAACTATTTTCTGTGAGAAACTCCACATGATGAGAGGCAGGTTTGATCTACCAGAAGGGGAGTGATTATTGTTCACAAAGAGTCAGCACAAGCCGGTACCCTGCACACTCCAGCAGCATCGCTGAGAACACATGCCCTTGTGGAGAGACTTAATCAACGCTGCCCATTACTTATTACTTATTCCCCCTGCACACTGAGTGGGGAATTAATCAGCAGAAACTCATGGTATGTGGAGGTGATCGCTCAGTTCGGGAAAGTGGCATTTGATGCATCAATTTTTTTAAAAAAGATGATTCAACAAACATTGCTTCTTACAGTCTTAGATTTACAGTTTTGATTCGTAGATTTGGAAGCCTGATAACAAACAGTGAATGGTTATAGAAATCCGAAGTATAAATGAGCTACAGACTGTTCCTGGTGTTATATTCAAGGCTGTATGTCCTTTACCTTGGTGCTAGGATTATTACATGTCAGACAGATGTGATAAGAGAACAGATTGACACGTGAAATTGTGACTTGTTTTGACATCAGAGATGTGGTTGAAGGAGGTCAAGATTGGCAACTCTATATTCTGTAGTATAAGAACTATAGGCAGGAGATGCTGTTGTTTTATTAATTAAGGGATCAATTACTGCTGTTCAGAAGGACAATATCTTGGACAGGCCTTCAACTGAGGTTTCGAGGATCGCGATGACAGATAATTGCTAGGGTCTTATTAAAGATCACCAGTAAGAAAAAATACATAAGCCAATGTGTAACCAATCGCTGTAGTGTATGAAAACAATAAGAGGGTAATTATATTTATGATTTTCAATATGCAACATTTATTGGGGCAGTCACGTGCTTTTAAGAGGGGATAAATATTTTGACATTTATTGCTGAGAGCTGCTTGTATCAGCATGTGGAATATGCAACAAGGGATGGTTTAGTTATGGACCCAACCTAATCTAGTCCCACTAGCCAGCACCTGGCCCATATCCCTCCAAATCCTTCCTAATCATATATACATCCAGATGCCTTTTAAATAGTGGAATTCTAATTCTGGGTAAAGCTATAGTCGAACAGCGTGGAGTGGGGAGGGGTGTTCATGCTCAAAATGGATTTCATGAGGGTATGGGCCCAATATTTTACAATCTAAGATCCAATGAAGGAAAATGAGCCCGCAGAACCTTCAACATCTGCAAATACTCAGAGCTGAATAACAAAGTAAAGAGAAGCTTAAAGCAGCTAAAAAGTGAGCAGATCAATGGAGTCCCTAAAAGAATGTGGAAAGTGTAAGACTGAACTTAAGGAAATCAGTAGAAAAGCCAAAATGGGATGTGATAAAACATCAGTCGGTGTTCTATCGCTATACTGGGGAAGAGGCTAACTCGGCAAAGAATGGGGGGTACTCGGGATGAAGGAGGCAGCCTGTGCGTGGATCCAGAGAATATGTTAAATACCTCATTCATATCAGTCTTCAGTTTAGACAGTGACTTATTGGAATCGGGAAGAGTAGCAGAATAAAGAGTGGACACATCCCCAGATCTGGATGACCTGTATCTTAAGTGATATGGGAGCAGAAGGAGGAAATTACAAGTTTTGGCCATCTTTTCTTACTGTGCTTTTGCCACAGAGGATGTGCGATAGAACAGGGTGCAATCAAATGTAGGTTCAACAAGGTGTGCTAGAAATAAACGAGAAAATTAAAACCACCGAGTCTCATATCAGTGAGAGGGAAAAAAATGTAGAAGGTTCTGAAAGCTATTGAGCCTGGATCATTAAGTCTCTTCAAGCGTGAGAGACATATTTTTAATCGGTCAATGAAACAAAGGTTACCAGGAAAGTGAAGTTGAGGATTATCAGAACAAACATCATTGAACTGAAAGGCAGACCATACTCGGTGAACTACTGGGCCTACTGTTGTTGCCATTCCTTACGGTATTCAGTCTGCTACTATCCCTGTGTTCGCAAGAAAATCAACCTCTCTTGAGACACAGTTCAGATTGCAACTGACTAATTCAAGGAATTTATAAATGCTACACCGATAGCCAGAAATATGTTTGAAACAGGAATCCAATCTTTTTATTATAACTCTCATTCTTTGAAACACGAGGCAACACAGATCTAGTTTGTCATGGCCCTCTTTGATAGAGTGTTCCTTGGAAGAAGTCAGGTGAACCTTGCTTGCCATCTCTCTGTGGCAGTAATATATTTCCTGAGATAAAGAAGCAACATTGCAAATAGTCCTTCATGTACAATCTGGCCAAGCTCCTATTCAACTGAAGCAAGATGTTACTCCTCCAGTGCTGAAATCCTCTAACAATAAAGGTTCCCATTCCACTGACATTCTAAGTAGCTTGCTGCACCTGTATATTAGATGTCGGCAGGTTATAAACAAGGACACTTAGGTTTTATTTTAAACGGTACTTTCCAACATTGTAAGATTTAAGAATTATACTGCACATCAATTTCGCCAAAAACGTAGATAACTTTCTGTTTCCACATGATGATATTTGCACTGATTTTGCCCATGTGGACGCCGATTCAATCTTCATATTCTTTACATCTTCCTCACTGCACGCATTCCCACACAAGAATTACGTTTAAGTCCTACATTCTGTTTACTGTCTATTCACTAATAATTAATCGATTGGGTGGATTGGCTAAAATTGTTTGGAGGCCCATTGTGCATTCACAGGCTCTTCAAATGCACATCATTACCTCCAGCCAATATCCTGCCTTTCCTCTGTATCCTCTCTGACTCATCCTGAACACAATCTACTTATTTTACTTTTTTCTGTGAAAAGCAATCTAACTGTCTTTGTTGAAGAATAATCTCCTCTGAGTAAATATTCTCAACCGAAGAAAAGGCAATGAATGAAGTACATCACCTCGGCATTCAAATTGACCCTCAGCAGCCTTCTATCATCAAGATTGATTTGACACGCTTCAGGTTATCCACTCGACATCCGTCTGGTTCCCTGTTTTGGTTGGTATTGTTTAGTTCTTTAATTACACCTTAATACCTGAGAAAGAAACCCTTTTGCAAAGGAAAGGTTGTGACAGATTTGGACCAAAGGCCGGTAAACGGAATTATGTAACAAATGTCCTTAAATTGTGGAACAGGCGCAAAGGGTTCAACAACTTTGTCCTGTTCCTATGGTTTTTTTGTTCCATGTTGCAATGGCATGGTGACCATGCAGCCAATTACAATTTCATTTCAACAGATAAATATTTAATTAAATTATATGGAGTCCCGGATTGTAACATAATAAATTCGTATTGCTAAAAAAACGTAGGAACATAACCAGGAAATGTTATGCTGTCCATATACAAGGAAGGTTGCATTTGCTGTCCACCTTGGTTGCCATCACATCCACAACATTCACTGCCTCCACCATCGACTTTCAATGTATGCAATGTATACTTTCAATGTATCCAACAAGATACATCGTAGCTATTTACCACCGTTCATTCGACAGCACCTTCCAATCCATGACCATCTGCATTGTCAAGGGCAACAAATCCATGGAAATACCACCCCCTGCCAGTTACACATAAAGTCAATGACTGTCCTGACATGGAAATATATCTCTATTCCATGGGTTTCACTTGATGAATATCCTGGCTTTCTTTCCCTCACATTATTGTGGGTGTCCCTGCGCCAAACAGACTGCAAATGTTCAAGTAGGCAGTGCACCGCCACCTTGTCCAGAACAACAGCATATGGGTAATAAATGATGGCCCAGCCAGCAATATCTGATACCTATCACTGAACAATACACTAATGTTAAACAACTTGCAATCTGGGTTTCACTTTCGGAATAAATTTTGGTCTATACTCTTGACTTTCAGGAAATGGATACGTGATTTGTTTGAAATATAAAAGATTTTGAATTGCAAGGGCTTGATTGGGCAGATGCTGAAAATTTATTTCTGTGGGTCAGGGAGTCCAAAACATGATAACAGAGTCTTGGGATATTGGGCAATTTATTTGCGCCTGAGAGGATGTGAAATAATTTCAATCAAAGGGTATGAGTGTTTAGCAGTCACCATCTTAGGAATTGTGGATGAACTGTGAATGAAAACAGTGAAAAAATCACAGAGATATGGAGCAGCTCAGGGTTAGAGGAGGTTACAGAAATAGGGAGGTAAAAGTGCCGGAGAATGTTACAGATAAAGGGAAGCTGTAACAGGACAGAGAGACTGCCTGGATAGTGATGGGTTTATGGGTTGGATGTTAGAGAAGGCTGTAGGTGCTGGAAGAGTTTACAAATATAGGGAGGACTGGAGGAGCTTGAGGTGTTTATAGCGATAGTGAGGTATGTCATTTCGAGAGTGGGTTCCAGTCCTGTGGGGCGACGTACGTGCTGGAAGAATCCTCAGTGACAGGAAGAGGGGAAGATGCTGGAGATCAGTTGGGGTGGAGGGGTGGAAATGTTACAGAGATAGGGAGGTCTGTAGTGACTGAGGATATAACAGAGATAGGGAGCGTTGTTGGGGCTGGACGAGATTCCAGAGATAGGGAGAGTTGTAGGGGGCTGGAGGATGTTACAGAGATTGGAAAATGTGTAGGGTCTAGCATAGGTTACAGGGATTGGGAGGTCCGTAGAGTTGGTAGGAGCGTACCGAGATAGGCAGGTGTGTTTTGGATGGAGTGACACTTTAGCCATCAGAGATGTGGTTGAAGGAAATCAGAATTGACAACTTAATATTCTGTAGTACAGGAACTATAGACTGGACATGATTTGGTTTTATTAATTAAGGAGTCAATTACTGCAGTAAAGAGGGACGATATTGTGGAAGGCCCTTCAATTGAGACTGCCTGGATAGAGACTGGAATAAAACGATGACAGATACATTGCTCGGGTCATATTAAGACTCCCAGTTAGAAGAAAGTACAGGAGCTATTGTGTAACCAATCACTGTCGTGTATAAAACAATAAGAGGGTAATTCTATTTATGCTGTTCAATGTCCAACATTTATTGGAGTAGTCAAGTGCTTTTACGAGGCGACACATATGTTGAAATTTATGGCTGAGAGCTTCTCATATCAACATGTAGAAGATATAACAAGGGATAGTGCATTGCTGGGCCTTATTGTGGAGAATGAAGCCAGTCATATGTTCAAGGCTGGATTGCGAGAGAAGGTGAGGACCAATGAGCATAACATCATTTATTTTAAGTTCCTTAAGGAAAAGGGGAAAAAAGTCTTCAAAATATTGCGTTTTTGGATTGGGGAGACAGAGTTTATTAGAAAACAGGATCTGGCAAATTAGTCTGGGGACATTTACTTCTGGGTAAAGCTGTCATCGAATAGTGTGGAGTGGGGAGGAGCGCACAAGATCAAAGTGGAATTGATGAAAGTATGGGCCCAATATGTTCCAATCTAAGATCAAGTTTGGGAAAACCAGCCTAGAGACATTCTGAAGTCTACAAATATTCAGAGATGAATAACAAAGTAAAGAGTAGCTTAAAGCAGCTACAAAGTGAGCAGATCAATGGAATCCCTATATGTATGTAGAAAGTGTAGCGGTGAAGTTAAGGAAATCAGTAGAAGAGAATAAAGGAGGTGTGATAAAACATTAGCGGGTATGATTAGTAAGAAGCCCAAGATATTCTATCCACATATCGGGGGAAGAGGATAACAAAGGAAAGAATGGGGAATATGAGGGATCAAGGATGTAGCCTGTGCACACAGCAAGAAATTACGTGAAACAGGTATTTCATATCTGTCTTCACTTGAGCGAAGGTGTTCCAGGATTAAGGGAGAGTGACTGTGTGACCCTTTAACAGATTGATAGCGACCGGCAGGAAGAACTGAAAGTTTTGGCAGAGTAAAGACTGGACAAATCCCCAGATCTGTGAGCTTTATCTTAAACTGATATGAAAGAAGAGGGAGGCTTTGGGCTTCATTTATTTATTGTGCTTTTGAACAGAGTGGAGGTGCGATGTTCGTTTCAACAAACTGAGCTAGAAATAAACAACAGAATTAAAGACTACCAAGTATCATATCAGTGAGGGAAAGAATTGCAGAAGATTTAGAAAATATCTTCAAGGCTGAGAGATATATTTTTTTATTTAGTCAGTGAATCATAGGTGACGGCGAAAATGCAGGAAAGTGGATTTGAGAACTATCAGAACAAACATCATTGAACAGAAAGGCAGAATATACTCGGTGAGCTGCTGGGCATATTGCTGTCCCTATGCCTTATGGTATCCAGTCTGCTACTATTCCTGTGTTTGTGAGAACAACAATCTGTCTCCCATTGGAGTGAGACACAGTTCGGAATACAACTGAATTTAGAAATGGGACATGAATAGCCAGAAATTATTTAGAAGCGGGAATCTAATCAGTATTCTGTAACTTCCAATGAAAATAATTTTCATTCCTTGAAACACCGGAGAATACAGGCCAAGTCTCTCATGGACCTCTTCGATAGCATTGTCCTTGGTAGAAGCCTATTGAACCTCCCTTTTCCTCTCTCTATGGCAATAAAATATTTACTGAGAGAAAGAACCAAAACTGCACAGAGTCCTCCAGGTGCAGTCTGGCCAAGCTCCAATTCAACTGAAGCAAGATGTCTCTCCTCTTGTGCTTACTTCCTCTGACAATAAAGGTTCTCATTCCACTGTCTTTCCAAATGGCCTGCTGCACCTGTAAGTTAGACGTCAGCAGCGTATGGACAAGGACACTTTGGGTTTTACAATTTATGAAATACAATGTCTATTAGTTTCTACAATAAAGTGGATAACTTCACGTGTCTGCATCATATGTCAGTTACAATGACATTGCCCATGTGGAGGCCCGTTCAATTTTCATAAATATTTACATCTTCCTCACAGCACACATTCCCACACAAAAAATAACTGAAAATTCTTCACTCTGTTTCCTGCATTTTCATGAATACATAATCCATCCGAGTACATTCATAATTATAGTTTTGTTCGAGTGAAGGAGGCCCATAGTGTTCTCACTGTCCCTTCAAATAAGCATTATTACCTCCACCCAATTTCATACTTTTACTATGCAACCTCCTTGACGCATGCCAAACACAATCTATTTCTTACTTTGAAAAGCTGAAGAACTGTCTTTTCTGAAGAAACTATTCACAACAGAAGCAAAGGCAATGAGTGAAGGACATTACCCATCATTCAAATTGTCTCTCACCAGCCTTCTGTAGTCAACACTGAGTTGACACGTTTCTGGTTATCCACTCAACACCCATCTTATTCCCTGTTTTGGTTGGTATTGTTTCGTTCTTTGTTTACACCTCAATACCTGAGATATAACCTCTTTTGCGAAGGAAGGGTCGTGACAGATTTGGGCCAAAGGCAAAAGGAGTTATGTAACAAATCAGTTGTAATCTCCTTCAATTGTGGAACAGGCGCAAGGCGCTCAACAACCTCATCCTGTCCTGATCGTATTGTGTTCCACATTGCAATGGCACGGTGATCATGCATCCAATTACAAACAGATTTCATCAGATAATTGTTCAATTAAATTACATTGAGTCACTGATTGTAACAAATTGAAGTCGTATTGCCAAAAAGTAGCTAAAACCATTTCTAGAACAGCTATGCTGCCCATGTATAAGAAAGGGTATATGTGTAGTCGAGCTTGATTGCCACGACATCACAACATTCACTACTTCCACGATCAACTCTCAATGGAGGCAGTGTGTTCCAGCTACAAGATACATTGCAGACATTTATCAAAGTCCATTCGACAGCACCTTTCAAGCCTTGATCATCTGAAGTAGCAAGGGCAATAGATCTACGGAAACACTAACCCTGCAAGTTGCACATAAAGTCAATGACCATCTTGACTGGGAAATATATCTCAATCTCGCGGGTGTCACTTGATGAATATCCTGCCTTCATTCCCTAATATTATTGTGGGTGACCCTGCTGCATGGGCAGCACACAACCACCTTGTCCAGAACAACAGTGTATGGGCAATAAATGATGGCCCACCCAGCAATGTCTGATACCTATCAATGAATAATACACAAATGTTTCACTGTTTGGCATCTGAGTGTCCCTTGCTGCATTTGTGAATAGATTTAATCGATATTCTTGAGTCTCGGGAAATGCAGAAGTGATTTGTTTGAGGTGCAACAGCTTCTGAGTGGAAAGAGCTTTATAGGGCCGATGCTGAGAAACTATTTCTATGGGTCTGTGAATCCAAAACATGATGACAGGATCTCAGGATAAGGGGTAACTTAACTGGTACTAAGATGATGTAAAATTATATCCCTCCATGGGACTCAGAGTATTTAGTATTCGCCATCTCAAAGTTTGTGGATGCGTGTCAATGAATACAGTGAAAAGTTCACAGAGATATGGAGGAGTTTCGGGTTAGATAAAGTTACAGTGATATGGAGGTATAGGTTCAGGAGTGTGTTACAGATGTGCGGAAGCTACAATAGAACAGAGAGATTACCGAGATACGGACGGGTATATGTGCGAGAAGACTTTACAAAATTAGAGAAGGCTGTAGGGGCTGTAAGTTTTTCCAAAGGCAAGGAGGAATGGAGGAGCTTGTGAAGTTTATAGCGAGAGGGTAGTATATAATTGCTAGAGTGGGTCCAGAGATATGGAAGGATATACTTGATGAATGAAGCCACAGTGATAGGAAGGACTGAAGATACTGCAGGAGATTACAGAGATCAGTAGGGATGGAGGGCTGGAAGATGTGTGTGTTGGTGAAGGTTATGCACATAAGAATAGGTTTAGATGTTGGACGATGGCAGCTTTATAAGGAAGTGTGGAGAAGCTGGAGGAGGTGACAGAGGTCAGGAAGACCATCGATGATGAATGAAGTTCACAGAGATGGGGAGGGATAGAGCGGTTGGAGGAGTTTACGTAGATAGAGAAGAATGAAGTGGGTGGAGGAGATACAGAGATGAAGAGGGCTGTTGTGACTGGGTATGGTTACTGAAATGGGAAAGATGTAAGTGTTTACAGAACATAGAACAATACAGCGCAGTACATGCCCTTTTGCCCTCTATGTTGCACTGACCTGTGATCTAATCTAAGCCAATCCCCTGACACTGCCCCACCATGTTCTTATCTAAGAATTGTATAATGCCTCTAACGTGGTTGAGTTAATACAATGGCAGGCGAGGCATTCCATGCTCTTACCACTCTCTGAGTAATGAAACTGCCTCTGACATCAGTCTTAAACCTGTCACCCCTCAATTTGTAGCTATGCCCCATTCGTACAAGCTGATGTCATCATCTGAGGAAAAAGGCTTTAACTGTCTACCCTATCTAATCTTCTGATGATCTTGTATGTCTCTATCAAATCCCCGCTTGGCCTTCTTCTCTCCAGTAGGAACAGACCCAAGTTTCTCAGCATTTCCTCATTAGACCTTCCCTCCAGACTAGGCAACATCCTGGTAAATCTCCACTGCACCTTTTCCAATGCTTCCACACTCTTCCTCTAATGGGGTGACCAGAACTGCACACAATATTCCAAGTGTGGCCACACTAGCATTTTGCATAGTTGCAGCAGGACATTACGGCTCCAGAAGTCAATACCTCTACCAATAAAACCTAACACACTGTATGACTTCTTAACAGCACTATCAACCTGGGTAGCAACTTTCAGGGATCTATGTACATGGAAACCAAGATCGATCTGCACATCCACATTACCAAGAATCTTTCCATTGACCAAGTATTCTGCCTTCCTGGTATTCTTCCCAAAAGGAATCACTTCATATTTAGCTGCATTGAAACTCCATTTGACCACTCCATTTGCAGTCCAATTCTGCAGTTTATCCAAGTGCCCCTTCAACCCGCAAAATATTTCCACACTGTTCACTACTCCTCCGACTTTAGTGTCATCTGTAGACTTACTAACCCATCCATCTATGCCTGCATCTAAGTAATTTATAAAAATGACACGCAGTCGTGGTCCCAAAACAGATCCTTGTGGCGCACCATAGTAACCGGACTCCGGGCTGAATATTTTCCATCAATCACTACTCGCTGCCTTTTACAGAAAGCCAGTTTCAAATCCACACTGCTAAATCACCCTCAATCCCATGCCTCTGTATTTTCTACAAAAGCCTACCATGTGGAACCTTATCAAATGCTTTACTGAGGTCCATGTGCACCACGTCAACTGCCTTACCCTCTTACACATACTTGGTCACCTTCTCAAAAACCTCAATGAAGTTTGAGAGACATGACCATGTTGACTTTTTGCAATCAAATTGTTGCTTGCTAGATGATTATAAATCTTATCTCTTATAATCATTTCCAAAATATTTCCGACACACGCATAAGGCCAACTGGTCTGTAATTGCCTGGGCCATCTGTACTGCCCTTCTTGAACAAGGGCAAACATTTGTAATCCTCTAGTCCTCTGGTACTAAACCTGTAGACAATGAAGACTCAAATATCAAAGTCAGAGGCTCCAACAACTCCTCCCTAGCACCCTAGCACCCCAGATAATGTTTGAATTAATCTCTTTCGTTTTAGGGAACGTTTTTATTTTCTCTCCTTCTCGATTTGATAACACCTCTTCCTTCCAAACCTCGAAACTTTCTCGTCAAATATCTCGCATCTCATCTATAATATACTTCTTTCCCTGAGCGAAAACCAATGCGAAATGTTCGTTTAGCACCTCTCCGATCTCCACAGAATCCACACTCAACTTCCCACTTCTGTCTTTGACTGGCTCTATTCCTACTTTAGTCATCCTTGTCTTCCTAATGTACATATAAAAGGCTTTAGGACTCTCCTTTATTCGACCTGCTAAAGACTACTCACGTCTTCTGTTCGCTCTTCTTATCTCTCTCTTTAAATCCTTTCTAGTTAATCTGTAACTCTCCATCGTCTCATCGTCACATAAGCCTCCTTCTTCTTCTTAACAATAGATATAACTATTGTATTAAATCATGGTTCCCTTACATTATCATTTCCTCCCTGCTTGATAGGGGCATGCTATTTAAGGACACGCGATGTCTGTTCTTTAAACCAGCTTCACATCTCGATTATCTTCATCCCCTGCATTTTGCTACCCCATTCTATGCATATTAAGTCCTACCTAATCGTGTTATAATAGCCCTTCCCCCATTGATAACTCTTGGCCTGTGGCATCTACCTATCGCTTTCCATCATTAAACTAAACGTGTTTATGGAAGTTATATACATAATAAACGGTAGAGGTACTGGAGAATGCCAGAATTATAGGGTGGTATGGAAATGCTGGAGGAAGTTACAGAGATCATGAGAGCCTAGTGGTTGGATGAGGTTTACAAAGGTCGGGAGCAGGGCGCGGCTGGACAAGGTTACAGCGACAGGATATATTTGAGAGCAGCTTAGAGAGATATGTAGGTTGTAGGGGCTGATGTAAGTCACAGATAAATGGAGATATGTAGATGATGGAGGAGGTTAGAGAGAAAGGGAGGGATGTAGAGTTTGGAGGTGGTGAGAGAGATAACGAGGGGTGCAAATTTTGGAGGTGTTTAGAGAGATAAGGAGGAATCTGACTTTGGAAGAGGTTGCAGCGTTAGGTAGAGGTGAAGGAATTGGAAAGTATTAGAGAGATGGAGAGTGGTGTTGGATTTGAAGGAGGTTAGAGAGGTCGGGAGTGGTGTAGGCATTGGAGGTGATTAGAGCGATAGGGAGGGAACTGGGTTTAGAGTAGGTTGCAGCAATAGGGAGGGGTGAAGGAGGGGTGTAGCATTTGGAGGAGTTTAGAGATGGAGATAGAGTAGAGTTTGGAGGAGGTTACATAGATAGGAGGGGTATGGGGCTGGAGTTGACTAGAGAGACTGGGAGGGGTGTAAGGTTTGGAGGTGTTTAGTGAGTTAGTGAGGGGTGTAAGGTTTGGAAGACGTTACAGATATAGGGAGGGGTATAGAGTTTGGAGGAAATTAAAGAGATAGGGAGGAGGAAGATTCTGCAAATATTTACAGTGATAGATTGGTTGATGAATGGACAGACAAGGGGCAGAGAGTAATTGAAGGAGTGGGACCCTGGAGTGTCCAATCACAAGAGCCAAAGAGTCAGTGTCACACACAGGAGAAGCCCTTCTGCTGACTGTAATAAAAATAAAACGCCCTGTAGACCTTACAAACTCCTCCTTCATAATGCCTTGGAGCATATGCCAGAATTGAGAGAGATGTCCGCCAGACTGCTCAAGCAACAATGTGGCATGACAAATCCTCATGGGGTCATATCAAAGCCTGACACGGAAACCTCCTGCTGACTCCCCTACCTCAGCCTCACGGTGTCAAATCAAACACTGACACGGAAAACTCCTGCTGACTCCATTTCCTTTGCCTCACGGTGTCAGAACAAATACTGATACGGAAACATCCTGCTGACACCCCTCCTCAGCTGATGGATCAGTGTCCCTCTACATTGAACAACACTTGGATGAATCACTGAGAGTGTGACAGAGCTGGAGAATGTATACGGGGTGGGCCATTTCAAAACCAACACCAAGAGGGTCTCATCAGCAGCATTGCTGATCGAGGTGGTCGTGTCCAAAAGGACATAACTGCCTCACTGCATCTGCACTGGGTCGGGGGGAGCGACTGACAGGTAGAAACATCCTTGACGTCACCCTCACCAACCTACTGGCTGGAGGCACATTGTTTAATGACCGTATTGGGAACGGTGACTACCGCACACAGTATTTCTGGAGACAAAGTTCCACTTTTACATTGTGAAGGCCCCCTGTGTATGTGTGACACCATCACTGTGCTAAACAGGGCAGATTTACAATAGATTTTGGAATTTTGTGCTGGCCTGTGTGAGGTGGTTCAGGTCATTACTAACAGCAGAAGAATTGTACTCCAGTATAATTTTCTTTATCACTGCCTGGAGTATGATCCAATTTATCCTGACCATCAAGCCAGGGATACACCCTTGTTAAATGGAGCATACAGGAGGGTCTGCCTATAGTAGCACCAAATACACCTCAGAATGAGATGAAGTTACTCAATTGGGCCACTTACTCAACACATGGTATAAATAACAAATGATACACAGATCTAAACAAAGAATCAGACCTAATCTCTGCAATCCGGGTGAGTGGTGGTGAACAATCACACAACTCACTGGAGGAGGGGAATCCACAAATACCACCTTCCTCAAAGATTGAAGAGCCCAGCACAATAATAGAAAAGCTCAGGCTGAAACTTTCACAACAACGTTCAGACAGAAATATCGATGGATGATCTATTTTAGTCTCCCCCAGATGGCAGTCTTCAGCTAACCCGTTTCAGTGTGTGTGGTATTTCCAATCAGCTAGAGGGATTGGGGAATGCAAAGTCTGTGGGACCTGATGACATTACATTCAGGCTCTTCCTGCTGCGATACAGCACTGGCATCTACATGACAATGTGGGAAACTATCATGGTGTGTCCTGTATACACACAGACAAAGCATCAGGCAATCAATGACTGCCCCATTGCTGTAATCCCTGTCATTAATAAAGGGATGGCAGATGTCACCGACAGTAGGATCAAGCAGCACTTCCTCAGCACTAACCTGCTCGCTAAAGCTCTGTTTGGGCTCTCGTACCTTGGGCTCATTGAAGCCTTGGTTTAACGATCTACATCAAGAGAACACAGCTGAATTCTAGAGGAGAGGTGACAGTTACTGCACTTTTAACAAGATCATAACTGCATTTGACCAAATGTCGTATCCAGGATTAACGTCAAACCTGGAGCAAATAGGAATCGTCTGCACTGGCAGAAGTTATACCTGGTACAAAGGAAGGTGGCTGGCGAGCAGCCATCTCAGCTCCGTCGCATTACCCCAGGGGCGGGGTTTCTGGGCAAGCCTGCAGATCAGAAATGGAAAGGTAAGGCAGGATACTCCTGCAGGATGATCGGGCTGCTCTCTCGTTCGACAGAGACAACTGGCGGTAGTTTTACTGGACAGTCATCATGGATCAAGTAAGCGACAGATTGAGTAGGACAGTCCTTTAGTCACCCCAGTGAGTGCAGGAAATGAACCCACACTGTTGGCATTAAGCTGCATTACAAACCAACTGATTGAGCTAACCAAGTCCCACGCAGCTCCAATTAATATTCCATTCAGATATGTTGTTAAACACCTCTGGAGCAGGTGGAACTAGAAGCAAGCTTCATAGCTCAGAGAGAGGGACAGCATCGGTGAGCTGTAAGAGTGCTCTCTGCCCTAGGCCCAATAATTTTCAGCTGCTTCATAAATGACTGTAAAATCACAACTGGAGATGTTTTCCAATGATTGGACAGTATTCAACGCCATTCGTTATTTACTCAGATACTGAAGCAGTCCTTGTCCAAATGTACCAGGACCTGGAAATATGCAGGTGTGTGCTTAACAGTGACAATACCATTTCCATACACATGTGCCAGACAACAACTACTTCTAACAATAGAAAATTGAACCACATCCTCTATTGTTCAATGCCACCACCATAATTGAACACATACCAAGAAATATCGCGGGAATACTGTTAGCCTGAACTGGACTGATCATATGATTTCATTTCCCATTCCTGTGAAGGGCTTATGCTAAAACATTGACTTCTCCTGTACTTCAGATGCTGCCCGACCTGTTTTGCTTTTCCTGTATCTCTTTTTGTCACATATAAATTGATTGGCTACAAGAATGTGTCAGGGGCTATAAAATCTGCAGGAATAACTCACCTCAAAATTACCGAAGCCTGTCCCCTATTGCTAAGACACATGTTGAATGTGTGTGTATTAAATACTTCCATTTGCCTATGTGAGTGCAGCTTCACCCCTCATCCACTGACGCTCAGTAGCAGCAATACCTGACATCGACACGCTGCATTACAGAAATTTACCAAGGCTCCTTACAACGTACCTCTGAACCCCCGACCACCGAGAAGGACAAGGGAAGCAGATACACGGGACCTCCAGCATGGTCGTGTCCTGTTCCAAGCCATCTACCATCCTGATTGGGAAGTATATTGCCGTTCCTTCAGTGTCACTGTTTCAAGTTCCCTATCTATCAATAAATGCCGTCCCAATCACATTTCATGAACAAGTTAACATAAAAAAATATTGTCTAGACCTGTTCAATGCTGGACACTGTGTTTTGGGTTTTGTGAGCTCAGACTGGTTGGACCAGGCAGTAACTTGCTTGTGGTGAACAACTGAAGGAATATGCTGTTTGAAACAATCTGTCAGTCTCTCAGAGGCATGGCCTACATACTGATCATCACAGACACTGGCATTCTCATCCCATATTACTGAGCTCTGAGATAGACTGAAGCAACTAGAAACGTACTCATATCTGACTGGAACATGTTTAAACACACAGTGACGTTGTTGCAAGGAAAATGATTGTGAGTGAATATTAGCAAGGAGAAAGAGAGGACTGCAGATGCTGGAGATCAGAGTCAAAACGTGTGGTTCTGAAAAAAAAACTCAGACGTTAAGGCAGCATCTGAGGAGCAGGAGAATCGACTATTAGCTAACAATATTAATAGAAGGGAAAGTAATTGTGTATTTTCAAAGTCCTTGTACTTCATAATAATTTGGTCTTGGGTGTGGCAATGAGACTCATCATTTCAACGCTACTTACTGTGAGTTTTCATCATATTGTTGTTATGACAGTGTACCGAATAAATGGGTGGAGTTTGTGCTTATTGGACAATCTAAAAGTTGGTATTATGAAAGAATATCGGACCTTCAGTATAGAGACTTTACTTAATGGCTGTTAACGGTTAGAACAATGCTGCAAACATTTACACAGAGATTTCCAGCTCAGATCACACACAAGGTCATTGGGCTGGGATCACGCTGGCCATCAATGGAGCTGCACAATTCTGTTTGGATACTGGCATTGTGGGGCTAACTTACACTGGATATGGTTTATGATGGATTCAATGTAAAATGCCATGTGCTGCAGGGGTCCATCACCTTTACAACACCTTCATTCAGGATCAGGTCCAAGGTTCAGAAGTACAGAGTTTAGGTGGCACACAAAAAGAGATGTACTTGCAGGACATGGCTGTTTACAGGTCGTTGTTATAAATATTGAACTGCGTCTGGACCAGCGCCATGTGGTAGTCCATTGACCAGTCAACCACCAACACATTTCCCTGTTGTTCAGGTATGTCTCTAACCAGTCTATTGTGAGAGATTGTGTGAGTAACTGCCCAGCTCCAGTTTGGAAGCTCTCTGGACAGATTTTGGAGATGACCAGTGTTTTGAAGGTCTTGGTGAGGCCCAATAACACTGTGTCTGAATTCGGGCTTTTCCTCAAAGTTATTTTCAATAGCTTTGCTCATGCAAGATGGTGTGTTCACTGATCTCAAAATGAAGCAGCTGTTTACTACAGTTACTGAATTGTGTAATAGTTAGATGTGCGCTCTGGTAATTCAATTATTGTTCACTTCAATTGTTTTCAACTGAAAAACATTTATACTTGGTTTATTTTAAAATATGGAAGAAATAAAGTGATATTAACTCTTCATTCTAGAAAATGTGGAAGTGACCAGGTATATATTTCGCATTGACTAATCAAGCAAGTCAGATATTGTCTGTAAAGCAGGATGTTAGCCGCTTGCGCCTTAGCAAGACCTTTGATATGGTTCCTTATGGCAGGCTCATAAAGAAGGTGAAGTGAAATGGCATCAGCAGTCAGTTAGTAAGATGGATAGAAAACTGCTTCGTCATAGAAGACAGAATAGTGTTTTTGTGACTGGAAATCTATAAATAGATTGGCGGAGTTGCAGATTGTGAGAATGATTGCCAGAGAATACAGCAGAATGCAGGTCAGCTGCAGACTTGAACAGAGAAAACACAGATGTAACTTTATCTGGACAACTGTGATGTGATGCATTTTAGAAGGTCTAATGCAGGAGAGAAGTACACAGTGGATGGAAAAACTACTGACTTCATCAACATCCGAAGTGATCTTGGTGTACAGCTCCACAGTTCCCTGAAAGTGGCAACACGGATGGATAGGGTGATCAAGAAGACTGATGGCAAACTTGCAGACATGCATCGGAGCATGCAGTATGAAAATTAGCAGGCCATATTGCAGCTGTAGAGAAGCTTATTTCGGGCACATTTGGAATATTGTGTACAGTACTGGTTGCCACAAGATGTCGAAGTGTTGGAGAGGGTATGGAAAAGGTTTACCAGCATGTGCTCTGGTTAGGAGGGTATTAGCCAGAAGGAGAAATTGAACAAACATGGTTTGTTTGCACCTGGGCATAATTGACTATCAGGCAACCAGATAGATATTTACAAAAATGTCAGACGCATTGATAGAAGGACAGTTAGAGGCTTTTACTCAGAGTAGAAATTACGAGGGACCATAGGTTTTAGGTAAAAGGGAGAAAATTCAGTGGATATGATAAGTAAGTTTTTTTTTGCTTTTCCAGACAGAATGTAAAAGTGCCTGGAATACACTGATAGAAGGGAAAAACTATTATAGCAAGGTTTAAGAGGTCTCTTGGCACAGAGAAGAGACAGCAGCGAATAGAATGACATAGAATGTGAAGAAGCAAAAACTTTCGTTTTAACTTTGAAGGGCATCATGTGTCAGTGCAGGCTTGCTGGGCTGAAGGGCCTGTTTCTGTGCTGGACTGTTCTTCAAGACAAGATTTGAATGCAGCGGTGGCAAGATGCTGAATGAATGATTCCTGATGATCAACAATCACATTCATGGAGATCACTCCTCATTAATTTTCACTCTTGGGAAACTCAATATGGAGAATTTGGCATGAAGGTCGGAGCTGGTAACTGGAGACTCCATCTCACCCCTCGATCCTGCAACCTTCTATCTTGGACAGCAATGTCTGGGGAACCCTTTACTCACAGAAGCAGCATGTACTCCACACCCACCAATGCTGGCATCTGTCACATGCCAGCCTTACCATGCCATCCCAGCCCATCTCCAACCTACTACAGTATACTTCTGTACTTCAATGCTGCAGCTCAGGGTGCACTGACAACTCTCATTACAATGCGGCTGCAAGGACACTGTGCTCATGGACACACACCCAGCTCATGGACTTTCCCTCTGGGCTGCTCACTCCGTGTTTCTACACACTCAATGCTGCTGCAAGGACACTGTGCTCAGAGACACACACCCAGCTCATGGACTGTCCCTCTGGGCTGCTCACTCCGTGTTTGTACACACTCAATGCTGCTGTAAGGACACTGTGCTCAGGGACACACACCCAGTTCATGGACTGTCCCTCTGGGCTACTCACTCCGTGTTTGTACACACTCGCTTTGATATGCCTTGAGTGTTCACAGAACTATTGCCTTGCCTTACCCTCCCTCAGCAGCGTTTCCCCTCAGCCAGAGCTATCAGGCTCACCAGCCTGCTGTATTGTCTTGGTGTTTAGCATAGACACAAACACAGGAAGCTGAATATCATTGTCCACAGTCAGTCACAGTGCCCAGTAGTGAGACATAGGGACACTCAGATCCCAGTCCGGGAGCTTGGACACGGTCAGGAAGCCTCTTGTGGGCGTTAGTGTTAGGATCCTTCTCCTGTGAGGGGGTGAGGATCTGAATGTTGGGGACACCCACGCCTCTCTTGGCAGTTTCTCTCCTATTTGTGGGATGGTTCTTCTGGGATGTGAAAATTAGCAAGAGGTATTAAGGGAGATGGAAACGGTTGGTGCATCTGTTAGAGCGGGCACAGCTGGGCGAAAAATGGAAGGTGTCCTGAGTGAGTGAGTGGGCAGCACAGACAGCAGGCAGAGTTTTGTAGAGGGGCAGTGATGAGGTTGGAGAGACTGAGAGAAGGTGCTGCATTCAGTGAGGGTGGGAAAGTTCACATGCAGTCACAGGGGTGAGGGTGAGGGTGGGAGATAATGAGCCTTGGTGGGAGGTGGGTGCAGTAACAGAAAGAGAGTGAGGGTGAGGTCACAAAGTGCAGATGTTGGTACTTACCCTGGTGGAGTGGAGAAGATCACTGACCTCCTTCCTACACTGCTGGGCATTCACCCAGAAGGCTGACACCTCACCGACCCAGTGGTCAGCCTCGGACCAAGCTGACAGGGTCTGGTGTCATGGCCTCCCCTGCCAATCCTGGGGGAAGATAATGTCCCTCTCCTGCACCATGTCATCCACCAGAACCTCAGGGGCTTGTCCACAAAGTGGGACCCCAGTTATACCCCCTCTGCTATGTCCAGGGCAGTTTGGAGTGACAATCCAAAAGTGTGATGACTTTTTAAAGTTGGTCTCTGTAACAGAGAGGCCGGTTCATTTCTGATATCGAGGCAGTGGACAGTTGTTATGATGAAGGGGAAAAATCATCGTGTCCGTATCAGATGGGAGGAGACCACGTGGACAGGGAAGGTAGTTAATAATGCAGATTGGGGATGGTTACATGAGAAAATACACAACCTTGTGGAGAGAAACCCTCCATGAAACTCGACTAAAATGGGACTTGACCAAATCATAAGATGGTTTAGACCTCTGTCTGTCCGAATCAAAATAGGGATGCAGTGTGAAATATTGGGAGCAAAAAAACTTGGAGTGGAGAATTATGCAGGAGAATAAAATCCTTAAAAAGAATAACACAATATTCCAGACTGTTAAAAGGAGCCGGGGAAAATCGCCTGCCTTATAGTTACCTATATTATCGGGATCTGGGAGTCACGCATGGAAGCAGAGTAGAGGCAGAAACTCTCGAACCATTTTAAAAAGCTGCCGGGTTCTGCACATGAAGTCCGATATTCTCTGGGGAGACAGAACTGGGGCTTCAAACAACAACGTTACATCTTGTCCAATGCAGGCAGTGGACAGAGTGATCTCCTCTATACTGTGCTATTTTCTGAAGTTTTCAAAGGTTACCAACATCTGATAGGATCAATACGCAGGGATGAGGGGAGTGGGCAGGGAGGAGTAGTGTGTGAATTGATTAGCATCACATTAATACTGATCCCATCCTTTATACACAATGCTCTTCCCTGTGTTGGCCTATTTATCCTTCCTGTAGAAATGGGGATAACCTTTCATTATCCAGTTCTCAGTCGTGGTCACACTGCAGCCACATCTCCATAATGCCAGCTCCATCTTACCTGGTTCACACTGTTTAAAGCTAAAGTACATGCTAACTTGCGCTGGACACATACTCCTGCAATAAGCTCTCCTCCATGTAATCCAGGAATACTTACCCCTCATGACCCTGCACCACCAGTAACCACGTCTATATGTGGATAAATTAAGTCTCTCAGTATAACTAATCTGTAGTATTGTCATCGCTCTGAAATTACCCTGCATATTTATTCTCTGCATCGTTTATTTGGTTGCTGGCTGACAGACTGTACCTTACAGTTTAATTGTATGCTTGTTGTTCTGTAGCTCCAGCCAAATTCATTCTGTTCTTGGACGGATGCTGTTTCTCTTGGACTCCTTAACTAACGCTAATCAAAACCAATGCTTCTACCTTCATCCTTTCCCATCCCTTCTATTATTTTGGAATCCTTTATACCCAGCAATATTTAACACCAAGGCCTGCCATTCCTTGAGCCAGCTTTCAGTGATCAATATTTCCACACACCAATCTGCATCTGGAACTCCGCACACTCCGAGTATTCATGCCCATGCAGAGTACCTCAGATTAAGGCTTTCTTTCTTACTCCATCTCCCACTGTTAAACTTGCTGTTGTAAATTAGTACCAACTGCATCTCCCCTTATTTTGAGAATCCTGGTAGTCTCCTCTAATATTCCTTTTTGGATCCTAAGCACACGCCTAGTTATATCCAATTCCTCCGAAACACCCCGTAAGAAATTCAGTCCTGGCTCTGTCACGTTAGCCCATCCAACTTGTACAGTTGCTGCCTTTCCCAGGACCAGTTCCAATGTCCCATGATGCCGAAGCCCTTCCTACTGCACCATCGTTCCAGTCACACTCTCATCTACCTACAACTCTGAGTTGTGGTCTCACTTGTGCATGGCATAGGGAGTATTCCAGGGATTGCTACATTTGAGTTCCTGCTTGCTAACCATCCACCTCGCGCCCTAAATTCTGACACCCAGACCACTTCACCCTTCCTACCCATGTTATCCCTACCAATGTGGACATGACCTTTGCTTGCTCACTGCCCCACAGACGAATGTCCTGCAGACACCGTGACATTCTTAACCCCACTATCCTGGAATTACAGACAGGCTGACATCTTCTTCAATTTCCTGTCTCCCCTGTGAATATTGCTCCTCCTTCCTTCTGCTTCCCCTCCTGTAGAGTCAGGCCTTGGGATACCACAGACATGGCTAAGACTGCACTCCCCTGAGAAGCAAGCACCTTCGGGAAACTGAATTGGGAGGGAGACACCAGGATATTATTTTATTCCCTGACTGTTTCTCGGTGGCACAGTGATTAGCACTGCTGCCTCACAGCGCCAGAGACCTTGGCTCAATTCCAGTCTCGGGCAACTATCTGTGTGGAGTTTGCACATTCTCCCAGTGTCTGCGTGGGTTTCCTCCCACAGTCCAAAGATGTGCAGGTTCGGTGAATTAGCCATGCTAAATTGCCCGTAATGTTAGGTGAAGGGGTAAATGTAGGGGAATGCGTCTGAGTGGGTTGCTGTTCGGAGGGTTGGTGTGGACTTGTTCTGTCTATTTCCACACTGTAAGTAATCTAATAAAATAAAAAGGACCCTCAGGACATAAGAAGGTACAGAGAATGTGGGGAATTGCAAATTAGTGGGATTGCAGGAGCTGGAAGAGCTAAGATGGATAAGGAGGATGAAACGTACCAATTTAGCACAACCAGCCGCTGTAATTCACAGAGATTTAAGGAAGGGAACCTGTGCTGTCATTGAATACCGTTATATGGAGAGACACAGATACTGAGGGGTTCCACATTTAGAAAGAAAGAGGTTATAGGTGATCAGAAGTGTAAACAAAAATAAAGAAATTTGAGAGATCACTAGCACAGATGGGAATGGAGGTGGTGAGACATTCTGATGAACAATAAGTGTTGTCGGCAGAGGAGGATGTCACATATACAGGAAGAGCTGCATTGTCTGTATGCATTTACATACAGCATTGTAGCACCTGCTGGAGGGTACACAGATAACAACAGTTCAAATGGCTGGTGCATTGGCTCAGGAAGGCAGCTCACCACCACCTTCTCAGGGACAACTCCAAATCAACAATACATCCAGCAATGCTCATGACCACGAGAGAATAAATGAATAAAAGATCTACAAGCAGCTCAGAGCTCACTCAGGAAGGCTTTTTCAACAGCACTTCAGGTCTGGGTGGGTGCACTTCGGCGGGTCGGTGTGGACTTGTTGGGCTGAAGGGCCTGTTTCCACACTGTAAGTAATCTAATCTAATCTAAAAAAAACCGGCACCACGATACTCTGGAAGGAAAGGAGCTCCAGGTGCACGGAGCACCAGTATTTCCAAGGTTCCCTCCAAGCCACGCTCCATCCTCCTAACACTGTATCTGTCCCTACACACAAAGGACTACAGTGGGTGAGGAAGGCCGCTCACCACCATCTTCTCCAAGGAATTACAAATGGGAAGGTAATAATGGCTGAGCTAGTGATGGCCACATCCCATCAATTAATTTGTACAATGGTAATTCATGGACTGTCCATGTCCCCTTTGCTTCCTGCACACAACCCACATTCCCATCTCGTTCTGTGTCAGCAACAAACATGGAAGCAGTAGATTTTGTCCATCCATAAAATGCATCGAATCCCTTTGTGAATAGTTAGTGGTCAAGCACTAATCCATTTATTCCCGCTTACCTTTCTGTTAAAGAACTCTCAAACCATGCCAGTACATTCCCTCCAATCCCACATTTGGCAATATTGTTTATCCACCTCTTCAGTGGGACCTTGTTGAAAGGTTTCTGAAAATCCCGACAAACCATTCCTCTCTCTTATCTACTCTGCTTGTTCACAGCCAGACAGGAAAACAAATCCAGCAGGGTTTGTGAAATGAAATTTCAGTTTCAGAACAACCTGCTTGGCGTGGATAGAGAATTGGCTGATTAGCAGAAGACAGAGTGGGTATAAAGGGGTCGTTTTCACGATGGGAACTGGTGACGAGGGGAACTCAGCAGAGGTCAGTGTTGGGACCACGCTGTACATGTAGTACATTAACAGTCTGGAAGAAGCATGTGAGTGGATACAAGACTAGTTTTACAAGAAAGAGCCCAGGATGAAATGTTTGCCATATGAGAAGCAGGTGAAGTCTCTGGGTCTGTACTTGATGAAGTTTCAGAGGCGGCGGTGGTAGGATCTCATTCAAACTTACAGGTTACGGAGGGGCCTGGATGGAGTGGACGGAGTGGGGGGGAGTTGTTTTCACTAGGCGGAGAGACTAAGGGCCAAGGGCACAGCTTCAAAGTGAAGGAACAAACCTTTAGAATGGAGATGTGGAGGAATTTATTCAGCCAGATTGTGATGAATCTGTGGAAAGGTTCCTGCCATTGGGATGGTTATAGATGAGGGTGACATTTACTCAGAAAAGGCTACAAGAGCTGGAGAAGGTTATGGAGCTGATTAGATGGATGGAGATACTAGAGGAGCTTACATTGACAGGTTGAATGATAGTGACGGGAGAATGTTACATAGATAGTGACTCTTGTAGGAACTAGATTGGGAGAGTCACAGTGATTGGACTGGGTTCTCCAGATTGGGAGTATTGCAGTGACCTGAGAGATGTACACAGGTAGGGAGGATTGTGGGGTCTCCACATGTTGAGAGGGTTTCAGGAAGAGATTACATCGATAAGGAGGGATGTTGGAGCTATCGTAGTTTACAGAGATTGGAAGGTTTGGAGCTGTTTAATTGTTAGAGGGATATTTTAGGGTCAGTAATATAGAACGCAGAGGGAGGGTTTAGATTTTATTAGATTTTCGACAGTATGGAAACGGCACTTCGGCCCAACAAGTCCACACCAACTCTCCAAAGAGTAATCCACCCAGACACATTTCCCTCTGACTAATGCACCTTACGCTATGGGCAGTTTCGAATGGCCAATTCACCTGACCTGCACGTCTTTGGACTGTGGGAGGAAAATGGGGCACCTGGGGGAAATCCATGCAGACACAGAGAGAATGTGCTAACTCCATGCAGACAGTTCCCGAAGACTGGAATCGAACATGGGTCTCTGACCCTGTGAGGCAACAGTGCTCACCACTGAACCGCCATGCCACCCTAACCTGCAAAGCTACACAAAGAGAGGGTGTTTAAGGTGCAGGGAGGAGCGCACAGAGATGGGGAGTGTTGTTGCCGCTGGAAAAGGGTCTGGAGGTGTTTACATGGATAAGAAGGTTGGTCGACATGGGAGATGGCGACAGAGGGCGTGTGGTGCAGTAGACCAGGAGGCAGAAATGTGATCGGGCCTGCAGAGGTTTACAGTGATATCATGTTCTTTTGGAAGGTACATAGGTGGATATTTCGTTCCGGGCTGGAGGATTTTACAGAAACAGGATGGACTGCAGTTATCGTGGAAAACTACAGAAATAGAGATTATTGTACTGAGTGCAAGATGATATTATTGACATGGGCATGTTGTTGAGACTGGAGCAATTTACAAATAGGGAGAGTCGTCAGCATTACAGTAGGTTTCAAATATACAGCAGGATAATGGGAGCAGTGGAGGTTAGATAAATAGGAACTTTTCTGGCAGTTACAACCACTCAAGACACTGGTGCAGATGAGTTGGACCAAAAGGTGTGTTTCCTTGCTGTATGACTCTATCACATGAGATGAGAACGTGTGAGGGTGGAATAGGGAACAGAAAGATCCCACATTTCAATACCACCTTCTTAAGGGAGGCCTCCTTTCCCCTCTGTTGTCCTGATGCTCATTAAGACAGCACAAGCCTGGATTGATAACTGTGAACTTTCTGCATTGTCATAGGAAGGCTCAGAACTGCAGAGATGAAAGTAAACAAGAGAGTGAGGATTGAGCCTGGGACCTTCATGCTCTGTGTTCACCCTTCAGCACTGTGTCAGGTCTTCCAGACCAAACTTCGATCCCTTAAATTCGCTCTGCACTGTTCACTGTGAGTGATCTTACCTGGCTGCAGGATTTATTGAAGACTCCAGATCTCTATGCCCTCTGGCAGACCAATTGTGTTCAATGAGATGATGGATGAAACACCCAGCAGTTGAGAAGTTTATTGAGTCAGGAACGTCCTGAATACATGCAGGAGACAGAAATAAACCGAATGGGAAATTAGACAGATACAGTGAGGGTTACACATGGACAATGGCACTGAGTCCAACAGAGATCTGGAAAATCCCAGTCTCCATCCCTGGCCTGCGCTGCCTCGTCTCCCTGGAGTGCAGAATTCTGTTCGCTCAGGATCTGGAGTAGCTGCAAAAGCTGCAGTCACTGGCAGCAATTAAACACTCACAGTGACAGATATCACATGGAGAGATACTGAGTGATATCACAAGAGTGCAGAAAGGTGTCAGGATCAAACCACGGTCAAAAAGAAGGGCTTTGATTCATGGTGCACTGAGATCAGTACTCAGGGATGAGACAGCTATCAGTGGGCCAGGTGATGGCCTAATATTACCCTCACTAGCCTGTTCATTTTGAAATTAATGCGGTGGCAGGCGTATCCAACTGAATCTGGATCAGTGGTGCTGGAAGAGCACAGCAATTCAGGCAGCATCCGAGGACAGGCAAAATCGACGTTTCGGGCAAAAGCCCTTCATCAGGAATAAAGGCAGAGAGCCTGAAGCGTGGAGAGATAAGCTAGAGGAGGGTGGGGGTGGGGATAGTGTAGCATAGAGTACAATAGGTCAGTGGGGAAGGAGATGAAGGTGATAGGTTAGGGAGGAGAGGGTGGTGTGGATAGGTGGAAAAGGAGCTGGGCAGGTCGGACAAGTCCGGACAAGTCAGGGGATCGTGTTGCTGGAGGTTAGAAACTAGGATGAGGTGGGGGAAGGGGATCTGAATGCTCAATATCCTTTCAGGAAGTAAATCAGTGGTAGGCAGCTAGTCTAACCTTCATATGACTCCAGACCCAGAGCAATGGAGTTCACTTTAAACTGCCCTCTGTAATGGTCTAGCAAGCCATACAGCTCAAGGGCAGCTCGGAAGTGGGCATGAAATGCTGGCCAGCCAGCGACACCAATATTGCACGAGTGAATTAAAAACAACATCGTTGGGACCAGTGTCCTTGCCAATCATGTCTGTAGGTTTATGGACAGAGCTTTAAGCTGACATGGAGGATGCAGGGACAGGGTTAACACGAAGGGAGCTTTCCAAATCCAAAGAGAAAAGGGGACGCATTGGAACAGCATGGGGATGTGACTGAAGACAAGCAGAAAGGAACAGGAAAGGACAGAGTTTAACTAAAACTGTACATCAGTGAATCCGTTTGTGACAGGACATTGTGGGAAAGAATAAATAATAATGTTGTTTCTTTTGGAATTGCCAAAATATCTGCAATAAGGTAATAGACTTGTGACACAGAGATAAGTGGGATTTAGTCAGCAGAGAGACGTGGATACAGGGTGAACAAAAGGTGGAGCATAAATATTTAACGGTTCACAATCTTGTGGGATCTCGGGCAGAAAGGGAGTGCAGGATGTGTAACTCTGACGGTAATCAATAACAAAGGCATTACAGAGAAAACATTTGGCCTCAGATGATGTGGCTGAATCAGCCTGAATGCAGATTCTGGTTCCCATGTGTCACAAACGCAAGCAGAAATGCCTTGCAGCATTTCATTGTTCATCCCTGTATTAAACAGGAATTCATTGGAATTTGTAACAAAGGCATTATGATAATTTTGGGAGACTTCAAGTTTTGCATGATCTTGGACAGTCACCCTGGCAAGAGTGATATTATCAGAGCTCCTCTTTGAATGTTTTTTGTCAGTGTTTCTTTGAATAACATATTGTGCAAATGGCTCGGGATGTCACTATCTCAGATCGACCCTTGTGTGACGAAGCTGACTGAAGGTGTGATGTCACACAGAGATCCTCCAGGAGATTTCAATACAGTGGAATTCAAAGAGATTATCAGGTTTTCAAGTGACCATAAAGCAAACCCGAGCATCAGAAAAAAAGCCAATTACATGAATTTAAGTGGAGAACTGAGTAAGGTAAACAGGGGAAACAGACTGAAATGTCAGGCTGTAAATGAACAGTGGGAAACAATTAGAGTCAAAGAGATGTACAGCAGAGAAAAAGGGCCCTCAGTCCAATTCGGCCACACCGACCTGATATCATAACCATTCTAGTTCCATTTACAGGCACAAGTCCCACTAAACCCTTCCTATTCATATACCCATCCAAATGCCTTTTAAATGCTGCAATTGTACCAGCCTCCACCACTTCCTCTGGCAGTTGATTCCATACACACAGCACCCTCTACGTGAAAAAGGTGCTCCTTAGGTCCTCTTCAAATCTTACACCTGTCCGCCCTGAACTTATGCTCACTCGTTCTTGACTCCCCCACCCCAGGGAAATGACCTTGTCTGTTTATCGTATTGATGCCCCTGTTGACTTTATGAACCTCTATAAGATCTCCCCTCAGCTCCAGGGAACACAGCCTTAGCCTATTTAACCTCTCCCTATAGCTCAAATCCTCCAATCCTGGCAACATCCTTGTAAATCTTTTCTGAACCCTTTGAAGTTTCACAAAATCCTTCCGATAGGAATGTGACGAGAATCGCACGCAATATTACAAAAGTAGCCTAACCAATGTCCCGTTCAGCTGCAAGATGACCACCCAACTCTCATACTCGATACTCTAACCAAACGTCCTCTTCGCTATCCTATCTAGCTGCGACTTTACTTTCAAGGAACTATGAACCTGCACTCCAGGTCTCTTTGTTCAGCAACACTCCCTAAGACCTTACCATTAAGTATATAAGTCCTGTGAGGATTTGCTTTTCCAAAATGAAGCACCTCACATTTATCTAAATTAATCTTCATGTGCCATTCCTCACTCCATTGGCTCATCTGATAAACAGGAAACAGAGAGGACTGCACCTGCTGGCGATCAGAGTGGAGAGTGTGTTACTGGAAAAGCACAGCAGGTCAGGCAGCATCAGAGAAGCAAGAAAGTCGACATTTCGGGCTGGTGCCCTTCATCAGAAATGAGGCTGGGATCCTCGGGGGTTGAGAGATAAATGGGAGGGGCTGGGGGAAGGTAGCTCAGAGTGCAATAGGTAGTTGGACATGGATGTAAGAGTGTTAGGTCAGAGAGGAGGGTGGAGCAGATAGATGGGAAGGATGATTGACAGGTAGGACAGGGCATGAGGGTGGTGCTGAGCTGGAAGTTTGGAATTCGGGTAAAGGGAAATGAGGAAACTGGTGAAGTCCACATTGATGCTCTGGGGTTGTGGGGTCCCAAGGCAGAAGACAAGGCGTTCTTCGTCCAGGCATCGGGTGGTGAGGGACTGATAGTGGAAGAGATCCATGACCTGCATATTCTCGGCAGAGTGGGAGGGGTATTGAAATGTTTGGCAACAGGTCGGTGGGTTGTTTTTCAGGTGTCCTGGAGATGGAGATGTTTTGTGAAGGGCACTGTGAGAAGGCGCCCAGTCTCCTCATCTCGTATACATTGGGGACATGGGACACCTTCTCACAGAGCACTTTTGAGAACATCTACGGACACCTGCACCAATCAACCCCACCGCCCTGTTGGGCAGGATTTGAACCTGTGTGGGCAAGTCCCAATGGATTTCTAACCCATCGCCTAAACCACACCACTATAACTACATGCTTACCGAGGTTACAGAGCTAAGGAGGATTGTAGGGTCTGGAAGAGGTTTCATAGTTTATGAGTGTATTGTGGACTGGAGGAAAATAAAAAAAAATAGGGAGGGTTTAAGATTGAAGGATTCTGCAGAAAAACTTTCCAGTGTTAATGCAGGATTCTTGATAGTCTGGAGTAACAGAAAGATCTTGGGGTCAACGTCCAGAGTTCCTTCAAAGTTGCCACCCAAGTTGTTAGGTTTGTTAAGAATGCCAATGTTGTGTCGGCTTCCGTTAGCAGGGGCACTGTGTCTAAACGCCGTGAGGTTATGCTGCAGCTCGATACAGACTATAATTGGAAAATTGTGTTCAGTTCTGGTTGTCTTATTACAGGAAAGATGTGGAAGCTTTGGAAAGGGTGCAGAGGTGAATTATCAGGATGCTGCTTGGACTGGAGGGGAAGTCTAATGAAGAAAGGTTGAGGGAGCCAGGGCTTTTCTCTTTGGAATGAAAAAGGATGAGAAGTGACTTCATAGAAGTTTATGAGATGATGAGAGGCAGACATAGAGTGGGTGGCCCAATATTTTCCCCATTGAGAAAATGGCTAGAACTAGGAGGCAAAATTGTAAGGTAATTGGTGGAAGGTTGAGGGGAGATATCAGAGGTAGCTTCATTGCACAGTGTGTTGGGTGAGTGTAATCTATCGCCAGTGTTGATGGTAAAGCCAGATGCATGAGGGACATTTAAGTAACTTTTGGATAGACACATGAATGATAGCAAAATGAATTTCTCAAAATGGAGACCTGCGACCAGTGGTGTTCCACAAGGATCCGTGCAGGGACCACTGTTGCTTGTGATACATATCAATGATTTGGAGGAAGGTATCGGTTCCTTGATTAGCAAGTTTGCAGATGACACTAAGATTGGTGGAGTACCAGACAGGGAAGAGGAATGTCAGATAATACAGCAGAATATAGATAGATTGGAGAGGCGGGCAGAGAAATGGCAGATGGAGTCGAATCCGGGCAAATGCAAGGTGATCCATTTCTGAAGATCCAATTCAAAAGTAAACTATATAGTAAATGGGAAGGTCCTAGGGAAAATTGAGATCTGCGTATTCAGGTCCATTGTTCCTTGAAAGTGGTAACGCAGATCAGTAAAGTGGTCAAGGCGGCATTCGGCATGCTTTCCTTCGTTGGACGGGGTATAATGTACAAGAGTTGGCAGGTCATGTTACAGTTACATAAGACTTTGGTTTAAAGTGGTCTCCACATTACCAAAAGGATGTGCATGCTTCAGACAGGGTGCAGAGGAGGTTCACCAGGATGTTACCTGGTATAGAGGGCGCTAGCAATGAGGAGAGATTGAATAGATTCAGATTATTTTCATTACAAAGACGAAGATTGACTGGGGACCTGATTGAGATCTGCAAAATCATAGGATGTATAGACAAGGGGGATAGCAAGAAGCTTTTTCTCCCCAGAGTGCGAAACTCAATTACTAAGGGTCACGAGTTCACAGTGAGAGGGAAAAGGTTTAGGGCGGATATGCTTGGAAAGATCTTTATGCAGAGGGTGATGGGGGCCTGGAACACGTGGCCGGCAGAGATGGTACAGGTGGGAACGATAACGTCATTTAACATGTATCCAGGCAGATGCATGAATGGGCAGGGAGCAAAGGGGACAAGATCCTCACAAAATAGTCGAAGGATTTAGACAGAGAATCTGGATCAACGGAGGGTTAGCGGGCTGAAGAGACTGTTCCTGTGCTGTGATTTCCTTTGTTCTTTCAATGGTCTGCAGGTTAGTTTGAACTAATAGTAGGATAAAAGCAGCACGGTGGCACAGTGGCACTGCTGCCTCACAGCGCCAGAGACCCGGGTTCAATTCCCGCCTCAGGCAACTGACTGTGTGGAGTTTGCACGTTCTTCGCGGGTCTGCGTTGGGTTTTCTCCGGGTGCTCCGGTTTCCTCCCACAGTCCAAAGATGTGCAGGTCAAGTGAATTGGCCATGCTAAATTGCCCGTAGTGTTAGGTAAGGGGTAAATGTAGGCGCATGGGTAGGTTGCACTTCGGCGGGTACTTGTGGACTTGTTGGGCCGAAGGGCCTGTTTCCACACTGTAATGTAATCTAAAAAGCTCGACACAACATTGAGGGCTGAAGGGCCTATACTGTGCTGTACTGTTCTGTGTTCTAAATAGGGAGGGTTACAATGGCAGGAAGAGGGTTCAGGAGGCTGGAGAGGATGGGATCTGAATGAATAGATATATTAGGAAGGGTTTACTAGGATTGACGGAGGTAACAGAAACAGCAATGGTCTGATCTGGAGAAGATGACCCAGGCTGGGAGGGTTTTGGGGACTGGAGGTGGTTTCACAGGGAGCACATGGAGCCACAGGATGTTACAGAAATGTGGAGAGCTGTACTATCTACACGTATTCATGAACATGAAGCGGTTGGGAGGGATGGAACAGTTTACAGGGAGAAGGATGTCAGTAGGATAGAGCGGTTTACACAGACAGGGAGGATTTTCGGCGAATGGAGCAGATGCCAGAGATAAAGTAGGTTGTATAAACTGGAGGACCAAACAGATATGGAGGGTAGTCATGACTGAAGATGTTTATCGATATAGGAAGTTTTACTTTTGCAGATTATTTAGATATGAAGGGTGTGGAGCCTGACAGAATTTCCAGAAGGGCAGTAATTTTGGTTGGAGACAGTTTCAAAGATAAGGAAGCATAAGTAACCTCCTCCAGTTTGGTCAAAGTGCAAAGGGTTGTAGGGGAGGGTGAGTTTACACAGGTAGCGGCGTAAGATCTGGAGAAGGTAATGGAGATGAGTAAATGGCTGGTAATACAGGAGGGGCTTACATTGAAAGGGTGGGTGTTAGCGATGGGATGATGTTGCACAGATAGTGAGTCTAGTCAGAACTGGATCGGGAGAATCACAGGCTTTCAGTGGGTTCTACAGATCTGGAGTGCTGCAGAGACCTGAGAGGATTGTTGTGTCTCCACCGAGTGATCGTGTCTTTAGGACTGGAAGAGGTTACGAGAGCCTCAATATCCCCCATCAGCCAGGGATCTCTAAACATGCCAGCTTTTCCCTTCACTCTAATAGGGACATATTGGATTCTTGAGATCACACTTTTAAAAAGCCTCCCATTTGTCAGTCATTCCTTTTCATTCAAACACACTCACCCAGTGGATGGGAGCATGATGTGGAGGAGCTGGTGTTGGACTGGAATGGACAACGTTAAAAATCACACAACACCAGCTAACAGTCCAGCAGGTTTATTTAGAGGCACTGGGTTTCATTGCGCTGCTCCTTCATCAGGTGGTTGTGGATCGCAATAAACACGCACAGAATTTATAGCAACAGGATTGCAGTGTGATGGAATGTAATACCAAACAAATTTAGTTTAAGTTTTCATCTTTCAGAATGATCACCTGGGCTTCGAAAGCTGGTGCTTTGAATTAAATCTGTTGGATTATAACCTGGTGTTGTGTGATTTTTAATTCACCCAATCAACCTCTGCTCGATCCTGCAAAATAGCCCCAAAATTAGCCCTGCTCCAGTTTAAGACCTTAATCTGTGGACCTGTCTGATCTTTTTCCATAACTAAGTTAAAACAAGGACAGTTGTGGTCATTGGACCCAAAGTGCTCTCCGACTGACACATCAGCCACTTGCCTGACCTCGTGTTCTTAGTGGAGGTCTCGTTTTCAGCTGCCTGAGTAGAGTGGGGCCCTCTCCATATTAATCGAGAAAACTTTCTTGGACGCATTTGACAAATTCCACCCTATACGGGTGGAATTCTAGGTGGTCCAGTCAATGCAGGGGAAGTTAAAATCTCCAACCAATACTATTCTATTAATTCTATAGGTACCTGCAATCTCTCTTCACATCTGCTCCTCTAGAACCCACTGGCTATTTAGGGGTCCAGAACACCATCCCAGCAGACTGACTATTGCCTTTTTGTTTCTAACTTCTAACCATATGACCTCATTTGATCACCCCGAAAGAGTATCCACTCTAAGCACTGTTGTTATGTCCTCCCTTATCAATAGGGCAGCTGCTCCATCTCACTTACTTGTCCTTCTGTCACGCCTGTAGCTTCTGTGTCCTGGAACACTGAGCTACCAGTCCTGCCCTTCTCTCAGCCATGTTTCTGTTATGGCTATAATATCCCAGTCCCCAGAGCCAATCCATGCTCGGAGCTCGTATGCCTTCCAGTCAGGCCTCATATGTTGAAATAAATGTCCTTTAAACCAGAAGTCTTTTCCCTCCCTATACTGTGCCCCGGATATCCAGGATAGGAAACTTGCTCTCGATGGCTGATGTATTTTTCCCTGACTGGTTGATGGTACCTCTCTTACTCAGAGTCCAAACACCTGCCAAACTAGTTTAATCCCTCCAGGGTAAGACAAGCAAATTTCCACCCAGGAATACTGGTAACCTTCCGGTTCAAGTCAAAGCCGTTCCCCCTTGTTCAGGTTACCTCTACCCCAGAAGACATCCCAATGATCCAAGAACTGAAAACTCTACCTCTCCACCAGCTCCTCAGCCACATGACAAACTTCCCTCATTCCTGAAGAAGGGCTTATGCCTGAAACGTCGATTCTCCTGTTCCCTGGATGCTGCCTGAACTGCTGCGCTTTTCCAGCAACACAGTTTCAGCACACGTCCATCTGGCCTATCTTTCTATTTTTATCCTCACTGGCATGTGGCACTGGGAGTAATCCGGTGATCGCAATCCTTGAGGTCCTGTTTTTTAACTTCTTTCCTCACTCCCTGTACGTATTTGACACGATCCCATCTCCTTGACTAACTATGTCATGTGGACCGATGTGGACAATGATCTCTAGGTATTTAACCTGTCACTTCAGAATGTTCAGTAACCGCTCAGAGACACCCTTGACCCTGGTACCCGGGAGGCAGCACACCATCCTGGGGTCTCTTCTGCAGCCACACAGCCTCCTGTCTGTCCCCCTCACAACTGAGTCTCCAATCAGTATCACAATCATTAGAGAGGATCTGGCAAACAGGGACTGGGAGGACAATCTGCTGTTGGTTCTATATTTAGAAAATGAGAGTATGTTAAAGTGATACAGTGAGAATTCATGGCCAGTGTGGTCCTGACTTGGGAATAGTAAAGGCAACAAGTCCAGCGAATACTGGTTAAGCGATATTGTGAGTTTGATAAAGAAAATACAATGGAATAAACTCAGGTGAAGCCTTCGAAAGTATAGAGAGTGCAAGGGGGCTCCTTAAAAATGAAGGACAAACAATGGCCAGTAAATATCCTAGATAGATAGTGTTAAGGAAAAGCCACAAGGTATTTTAGCAGTATAGTTAGAATACGAGAGTTACTGGGGAAAGTGTGGGGCCCGTTAGAAACCAAAGGGACAATCGGTACATGGAACCAGGCGAAGTAGGTGAGGTCTTCAATGAATGCTTCCCATCTGTATTCACACAGGAGCAAGGTATTTTAGCCAGAGATTTCAGTTGGGATGGTGAGATTCTCAAACATATTAAGATCAATAAGGAAGAGGTATTAAATGTTTTCATAGGCTTAACGGTGGAGAAATCTCCAGTGCCCAATGAAATGTATCCCACGCTGCTATGGGAGGTAAGAGAGGAGATTGCTGGGGCCCTGGTGGATATATTTAATACTTTGCTGGCCACAGGTAAAGTACTGAATGACTGGAGGATAGCTAATGTGGTTCCTTTGTTCAAAAAGGGCAGCAGGGATAGGCCAGGTAATTACAGAGCAGATAGTCTGACAGCAGAGGGAGGGAAATTATTGGGAACAATTCTGTGGAACAGAATGAATCAAAATTTGGAAAGGCAGAGATCTATTAGGGATACTCATCATAGATTTGTTAGAGTAAGATCCTTTCCCAAATTCAGCTGAGACTTTCATTTGAAATTACGATTGAGGATTTTGATGAGAGCAGTGCAGATGATGTGGGTTACATGGAGTTCATTACATCGTTTGACAAGGTTCCACATAGAAGGCTGGTTCAACAGACCAATGGGATCCAAGGCAATTTGTCAAACAGAATCCACAACTAGTGGAGGGCTGATTTTACGATTGAAATTCTTTCACCAACGGGTGTACCACAGGGATCTGTGCGGGAGCCATTGCTGTTTATTATAAACATTAATATCTCTGATGTGAAAACAGAAGGTATCATTAGTAGGTTTGCAAATGACATGAAAGGTGAGGGTGTTGTCCACAGTGAGGTGGATGGTGCCAGGTTGCAGTCTGAAGGTAGAGGCTGGGACATAATTTCAAGACAGGAACTTAAGTAGAAACATCAGGAAAGAACACAGCAGACAATGAGGGAAAATTGATTGATTAAAGTGCATTTATTTCAAAATAAAATGCCTAACAATTAAGGCAAACGAAGTCGGCGCATGGATGAGAACATGGGACTGGAATACCATTGATATGGCAGAAACACAGCTTTGAGTGGGAAGGATTGGAAGCTCAATGTTCCAGGGTACAGATTCCATAGGGAAGATAGAACAGGAGGTGAGAGAAGAGGGGGTGGAGTTTTTGATCAGTGAAATATCACTGCAGCACTTAGAGAGGATATTCCTGGGGAACACCCATTGAAGCTATAATAGTGCAATTGAGAAATGGAAATGGGTCATCAGTTTGATATGACTGTACTACAGGCCCCCAACAGTCAGCGAGATTTTGAGGAGCCAATATGTCGGGAGATCTCAGATATTTGTAACAATGATCTGGTTGGAATGGTCAGGGATTTCAACTTTCCAAACCAACTCTGCCAGAGTGCTCAGAGCTTGAATGGGTGGAACGTGTTAGGCCTGTACAAGGAAAATGTTTCAGTCAGAATGTAAACGGTTGAACTACAGGAAGGGGTAAAACTTGACCTCCCCTTGGGGAACAAGGTAGGGAAAAGGATTGAGGCATTAGTGGGGCAAAACTTTGGCAGAGTGAGCACAATTGTATTAGTTTGAAAATAGCGATGGAAAAGCACAAGCCTGGTCCACAAGTTAAAGATCAAAATTTGTCTTGCCGCAATCCAGAAGGTATTAGTGAAGAGCTTTTGGCAATTGATTGTGGAGGGTATTTGCAGGTAAAGGGATGTCAGGCAGGTGGGAAGCTTTCAAAGGAGCGATGAAATGAGAGTTCAGGGACACCATATTTCTGTTAGTGAGAAGGACAATGCTGACACAAGTGGGATACACTGGATGACTGGGGGTATTGAGGCTCAGGTCAACAAAAAGGGGGAACGTGTCACATATAGCCAGCTGAATTAAGGGAATCCATTGAAGAACATAGCAGGTGGAGTAATTCACTTAAGAGAGAAATCAGGAGGGCACAAAGGGGACCACAAAAAGCATTGGCAGATCAGGCTGATGAAAATCCAAAGAGATTCTTAAAGTATATTCTTCAGGAGATTAACTAGGGGCAGAATATGGCTCCTTGATGACGAATGCGGCCATCCAAGTGTGGAAACACAGGAGATGGGTGAAATCCTGAACCAAAATCTCACGTTTGAACTTAACTTGGAGAAATACTATAGAAGTCAGGGGATAAGGAACAGTGACGTCTTCAAAAGAATCCACTTAACAGAACAGGAGGTACTGAAGGTTCTAAAATACATATAAGATGGACAAACCCTTGGGAACTAATCAAGTATATCCCAGGATATTGCGGAAAGCTCAGGAAGAAATTGTGGGGTCCCATAAAGAGATATTTCTACCACTGATAGCCATGGGTGATGAGCTGGAAGTCTGGAGTGCGGCTAACGTTGTGCCAGTACTTAGGAACGGTTGCAAGGGAAAGCCAGGGATATCAACGCCAATTAGTTTGATGTCAGCGATGCAGACGTTGTTGGAAGCGATTCTGCGGGACAGGAGATACATGCATTTGCAACGACAAGGATTGATTAGGGATAATCAGCACAGCTTTGGAACGCTGTATAAAATTCTGATCATCCTGATCTGGGAAGCATTTCCTGAAACTTCAAATGGAGCAAAGATTGACGAGGATATTACTGATACTGGAGGGTTTGACAGAAACGGAGAGGCTCGATAAGCTGGAAAGCAACATGGGGGAATGAGATAGATTTGGCAGATAAGTTTAAGTAGAATGTGAAGTCTTTTCTACAGCACACAAGTACAAAAAAGGAACTGGAGAGACACTAGGGCTCCTCAATGATCAGTGAGGCCATCCAAGTATGGATCCACAGGAGATACGCGAGGGCTGAAATGAATGTTTCATGTCAGAACATACTGTGGACAACGACTAGAAAACAAAGGGAAAGAAACAGTGATGGCTTGCAAACAGTCCCCATTACAGAATAGGTGGTGCTGGCGGTCTTAGAACACAAAGGTAGAGAAAGTCCTAGGTCCTGATAAAGTGTATTCCAGAACATTGTGGCAAAGTAGTAGCAGAGACGCGAGCAGAAATATTTATATCATTGTCCTTCACATTTCCACTGGGTGCAGGTGGCTGAAGGGTGACCTTATAAAGGTTTATAAAACCATGAGTGGTACAGGTAGCCAACGTCTTTACCCCAAGTAGTGGAGTCCATAACTAGATGGGATTGAACTGCAGAAGGATAAGGTGTTAGCAATTCTGGAAAGTGAAAAAAAGGTCGCCTGGCAGATGGGATTTATTCTTGGCTTCTCTGGGAGGCCAGAAAGGAGATTGCTGAGCCTTTGTCTTTGATATTTATGTCGTCATTACCTTCAGGAATAGTGTCAGAAGGCTGGAGGACAGCAAATGTTGTCCCCTTGACCAAGAAGGGGAATAGAGACAACCCTGGTAATTATAGAGCTGTGAGCCTTACTTCAATTCTGGGCAAAGTGTTGGAAAGGCTTGGAAAGGCTAGCATTTATAATCATCTGGAGATGAATACGTTGATGAGGGATAGTCAGCACGGTTTTGTGAAACCTTGTTGACTTCTTTGAGGTGACCAAACAGGTGGATGTGGGTAAAGCAGAACTTGGTAGTGAGAATGAGCAGAGAGATCACTGTGTCCATGTACATGGATCGATGAAAGTTGTCATCCAGTTTGATAGGGTTGTTAAGAAGGCATTCAGCATGTGAGATTTTATTGGTACAGGGATTGAGTTTCGGAACCATGAGATAATGCTGCAGCTGTACAAAACACTGGTGAGGCCGCATTTGGTGTGTCGCCTGTGGTTCAAGTTACATTAGAAGAAGGATGCTAAAATATTTGGAAAGGGTTCTGAGGAGTTTTACTATGATGTTACCTGGTACGGAGGGAAGGTATTATGAGGAAGGCTGAGGGACCTGAATCGGTTTTTGTTTGAGAGAAGAGTTAAAGGCCAATTAATTGAGACATGTAAGATAATCAGAGGATTACCTGTGTTGGACAGTGAGAGCCTTTTCCCTCGGATAGCGATGCCTAGCACGAAGGAAAATAGCTTTAAATTGAGGTAGCAAACAATATTAATATTAATTAATAAGTATGGAACAGATGCCAGAGGTAGGTTCTTTACTCAGTTCTTTACTCAAGGCATGGAATGAATGGCCTGAAACAATGGTAGACTCGCCAACTTTAAGGGCATTTAAACAGACATTGGATAGGCATATGGATGAGAATGGAAGAGGGCAGGTTAGATCGGCTTCAGATTGGCTCCACAGGTTGGCGCACATTGAGGGCCGAAGAGCCTGTACTGCACTGTCCTGTTCTATGTTCTGTGTTCTGGAGGGCATAAGTAGGAGATGGGAGAGGAAAAAACTTAAAAGGGTTTGGAGGAGAAGATTTTCCACACAGAGTATGGTGCAGGTATGAAATGGGTTTCGAGGGAAATAACAACATGTTATTTCGAGGGAAATAACAACAATAACAACATGTAAAACACAATTAGGCAGGTACATGGAGAGAAGGTTTGAAGAGATATGGGTCAAGTGCAGGGAAACGCAACCCGTTCAGGGACTCTGGTCAGCATGAATTAGTTGGATCGAAGGGACCTTTACCGTGCTGCATGACCCTGTCCCCTGTTATTGGAGGAGGAGACTACCGAGATAAGATACGTTACAGACACTGAAGCAAGTTACAGCAATAGGGATGGTAGTCTGGAATGCAATACAATTCAAATATGTGGAGAGAGTATAAGGAAGGGAGGAGGTTACCGGGACAGAAACTGTTATAGGAGTTAGAAATTATTGAAGATAGTAGTCACTAAGACGTGCCATAGATAAAATATTGCAGAGTAGTGAGTCTTAGCACAACGGAACTTACAGTAGGGGTGTTGATTGAGCCTGGGGTGTGTCTGGACTGTGCTCCCCCTCCAGCATTGTATCTATGTCATGTTTTGTTAGCCAATGTTTGGAGCTGTCTCTATGCTCTCTGCTGTATTCACTGTGAGTTATCTTACCTCACTGCAGGATTTATTGAAGACTCCAAATCTCCCTTCCCTTTGTCTCCCTGGCTGATCAACCAACTTCAATGTGGCGATGGACGGGACACCCAGCAGCTGGGAAGTCTATTGAGTCAGGACCTTCCTAATACCTACTGGAGTCAGAGGAATACACAGTATGGGAAATTAGGCTGATCCCGTCAGGCATACACATGGAGAATGGCACTAAGTCCAACAGAGATCTGAAAAACCCTGCCTCCATCCCTGGCCTGTGCTGCTGCGTCTCTCTGGAGTGAAGACTTCAATTGGCTCAGGATCCGGAGTAGCTGCAAGAGTGAGAGACGCTGACAGAGGCAGCAATTAGACCCTCACATTCAGGGATACCACATGGAGACAGACTGAGTGATATCACCAGAGGGCAGGAAGATTTCATAACGAAACAATCATGTAGGAAGAACAGGTTTAGGTTCCTGATGCCCTGGTATCAGTGCTCAGGAATGAGCAACATTTGAGCAGGTGAAGTGATGGCCTCGTTGTATTATTGCGAGAGCATGTATCCAAAAGCTCACCCAATGCTCAGTGGAGGCAGGTTTAAATCCCACCATCAGAAATGGTGGAATTTGCAATCATTTTTTTTAAAATTGCAATTAATAATCCATGAATAAGTACGAAATCATTGCGGATGATCCAAAACAATGTTGCTCAAAATATACTAGGGGACATCTGCCATTCTCACGTGGTCTGTACGACATCCCCACAGCAAAATGTTTGCCTCTGAAATAGCCGAGCAAGTTACTCAGCTCAAGGGCTGCTAGGGCGAGGGATGAAAGGCTGGTCAGCCAGAGACACCAACATCCTATACCTGAGTTTAAAAATAAACCATTCGGATGGTCCCACTGGAAGTGGCCAATCACGTCAGTAGGTTTAGGGACAGGGCTTTAAACTGACACAGAGGATGCAGGGACATGTTCCAGGTGAAAGGAGCTTTCCAAATCCAAATAGAAAAGGTGAAGCTTTGGAACAGCATGGGAATGTGGCTGAAGACATGCAGAAAGGAACAGGATGGGACCAATTTTAACTAAAACTGGACATCGGTGAATAGATTTGTGAAAGGAAATTGTAGGAAACAGTAAGTTATGTTTTTTTTGTGTGGAATGGACAAACTCTCTGCCATAAGGTAGATGGATTTGTGACACAGATTTAAAAGAGAGTTGGACACCAGGGTGACGTGGTTACAGGGTGATAAAAGGTGGACATAAATATTCAATGGTTCACAACCTTGTGCAAACTCAGGCAAAGTGGACAACGCTAACAATAATTGACAACAAAGGCATTACAGAGAAAGCATTTTGCCGCAGATCATGAAGTAGAGTCAGTCTGAATGTAAATTCTGGCTACTACTTGCCAAGGACACAAGCAGCAGAACAGTTTTAGGCCACTGAACAGCATTTCATTGCTCATCACTGCATTAAACAGGAACTCATTGGAATTTTTAATAAAGGCATAAAGACAATTCAGTGAAAATTCAAAATTCGTATAATCTTGACAATCACTCTGACAACAGGGTAGTTCAGAGAATTTTTTTGAGTGTTTCTTTAAATAACACATTGTGCAACTGGCTAGGGTTCAACTATGTCAGATCGACCGTTGTGTGATGAAACTTAGTGAATGAGTAATGTCACCTGGAGAGATCCTCTGGGAAATTGCGATAAAGTGCATTTTAAAGAAATATAAAATTTAAAAGTGAATCACAGAAAGGACAAGCTGCAACTAAAAACAAAAAATGCCAATGACATGAGTTTGAGAGGAGAACTGACCAAGCTAAACAGACTGAAGCATGTGTGTTCAAATGAACAGTGGTAAACATTTGAAGGAACAGTGTAAATCACTCAACAAAAGGATATTCCATTGAAACAGACAAAACCTCAACAAGAATCTCACACCTGTCATCATATTAGATTATGAGGCTGAGAAAATCACCAAAAAGTATTTAAAATCCTGAAGTGTGATAGTGTTTTAGGAGTAAGCTTTAAAGGGGTTGCATAGGGTCTGCTAGCAGGAGGAGGGCAGTTGGCAGAAAAATCCCTGTGAGGGTATAATGTCACAATAGGAACAGGGAGAGGTGAAGGTGCTGGAGGTGGTGAGACTGTTACACAGAGTAGTCAGGGCCTGAAGAGTGTTTCAAACTAAGTACGGATTGTTGCAGCTGGAGGGTTTGCAGAGGTAGGGAGAGACATATGTAATTTTATTTATTCATTTATGGGATGTGGGTGTCACTGCCTGGACTAGCATTCTTTGACCCCAATCTTAATTACCCAGAGGGCAGCTCAGAGCCAGCCATATTGCTGTGAGTCTGGAGTCAAATGTTGGCCAGACCAAGTGAGAATATTTGTTGTCCTTCCCTAAAGCAGGTAAATGAACCTGATGAGTTCTTCCTACTAATCAGCATTGCATTTATGGTGGCCTCGCCAATGCCTTGTACAGATACAACATGACATCCCAACTCCTACTCTCCATGCCCTGAACAATGAAGGTAACCACGCCAAACGCCTGCTTCACCAGCCTGCCTGCCTGTGATGCAACTTTCAAAGAACTGTGTACTTGCATCCCCGTGTCTCTGACTGACAACACCACCCTGTACAAGTCCCACCCTGGTTTGTTTCACCACAATGGAACACTTCACATTTATCTAATTAAACTCCATCTGCTATTCTGCAGCCCACTATCCCAGCAGTACTGTCCATCCTGTTGTATCATAGATAACCTTTTTCACTGTCCTCGTTACCACCAATGTCAGTGTCACCCAAGAAGCTTATTAACCAGGAAACCAATATTCCCATCCAAACCATTTATCCAAATGACAAACAACAGTGGACCCACTACACTAGTGGTTACATGCCTCCAGCCAGAAAAACAAACTGTCTCCCATCACCCTCTGTCTCCAACCATCAAGCCAAATTTTGTATCCAGTTGACTAGCTTCTCCTGAATGCCATATCCTTTTAGACTGATTTGAGCTTATTCTGGATTAGTGGTGCTGGAAGAGCACAGCAGTTCAAGCAGCATCCAAGGAGCTTCGAAGTCGACGTTTCGAGCAAAAGCCCTTCATCCTGATGAAGGGCATTTGACCGAAATGTCGATTTGGAAGATCCTTGGATGCTACCTGAACTGCTGTGCTCTTCCAGCACCATTAATCCAGAATCTGGTTTCCAGCATCTGCAGTCATTGTTTTTACTTCCTGATTTGAGCTTATTACCCATTTACCATACGGAACGTAGAACACAGAACAGTACAGCATAAGACACTTTGGCCATGATGCCAACCTTTTATCGGACTGTAAGACCAAACTAACTTCCATACCCTTAATTTTACTATCATCCATGTGCCTATCCAAGAGTCTAATAAATATCCTGAAAGCATCTAATTTTACTACCACCATTATCAGTGCATTCCAACCACCTACCATTCTCTATCCTTTTATCCATCCTCCATTCACCTTAAAATTACACCCCCTTGCAATAGCCATTTATGTCATAGGAGAAAAAGTCTCTCACTATTCACTCTCTCTGTGCCTCTTATCGTCTTGTTCACCTCTACCACGTTGGCCCACCCCTTTCTTCACTCCAATGAGAAAAGCCTTAGCTACCTCAAACTTTCTTCATAAGAAATGCCCTCCATTCCTGGTAAATCTCCTGTGTACGCTCTCTAAAACTTGCACATCCTTCCTGTAAAGAGGGGACCAGAACTGAACACTATATCCCAAGTGTGGTCTCACCAGGATGCTATAAAGATGCAGTAAAACCTCACTGATCTTGAAATCAATCCCCTTGCTAAGGAAAGCCAACACAACATATGCATTTTTAACAACCCTATCAACGTGCGTGGCAACTTTGAGGGATCTATGGACATGGACCCCTTGATCTCTCTGATCCTCCACACTGCCAAGCGTTTTGCCTTTCACCCTGTATTCTGTATTCAAATTCCACCTTCCAGATTGAATCATGTCACACTTTTCCAGCTTGAACTCCATTTGCCATTTCCAGCCCAGCTCTGCGTCCTGTCAATGTCCCATTGCAAACGACAACAGCTCTCCACATTACGCACCACTCCACCAGATTGGCAAACTTACTAACCCACTCTCCAACATCCACATCCAAGTCATTTATAAAAATCACAGAGAGCAGAGTCCCAAAGCCGACTGTTACAGAACACCACTGGTCACTGAGCTCCAGGCTCAATACTGTCCATCTGCTGCCATACTCTATCTTCTCTGGGCCATCCAATCCTGTATCCAGATAGACAGATTTCCCTGTATCCCATGCATCCTTATTTTCTGAATGAGCTTCAACATATTCTGCCAGATCTTCAAAGAATTCAATAAGGTTTGTGAGGCATGACCTGGCCCTCACAAACCCATGCTGACAGTCTAAAATTTAACTGTAGTTTTCCAAGTAGTCATAAATCCTGTCTGTCAGAGTCCTCTCCAATAATCTGCACTTCACAGACATAAGACCAAATCTGTAATTCCCAGGATTCTACCTCCATAACATGGCGTGGACTCTACAAATCTTCCCTCCTCTGCCACGTTCCTCAAAAGGGCCCTGGAGGGTGGTGGGGGTTACAGAGATAGAGAGAATCATCACGACAGGAGAATTTCGCAGACATTCGGAGTGTTGCAGTGCCAAAAGAAGGATTCAGTAATTGTGAGGTTACATGGTAATGAACGCATTTGAGGAGGGAGGGAGGGAGGATTGTAGCGAAATGAAAGGTTTCACAGTTTAGGTATTTTGTTTGGACTGCAAGCGGTTACTGAGTTTGGGAAGGTTTAAGCACTGGTGGATTTTACATAAACATGATTTTGATTGCAATGGCAGGAAGAGGATTCAGGAAGCTGGAGAGTATGGGGTCTGAACGAGGTTACACAAATGGGAAGAGTTGTCAGAGGTGGAGGTGTTTACAGAGACAGCAATGGTGTGATCTGGAGCAGATGACCCAGATTAGGAGGGATGTCAGGACTGCTGTTGGTTTGACAGGGAGGGAGGACCTTGGAGCCACAGGAGGTTACAGAAATATGGAGAGCTGTAGAGCCTGCAAGAGTTCATGGAGATGGGGAGGTTGGGAGGGATGGAGTAATTTACAGGGATAAGGATAGTGGTAGGACAGTGCTGGTTTATACTGACAGGGACTATTTAGGGAAGGGAGCAGATTACAGAGATAATGTAGGTTGTATAGACTGGAAGAAAAAACACACATATGGAGGGTAGTCGGGACTGAACAGGTTTAGAGATATCGAAATTCTTAGGTTCTGGTGTTATTTAGACATGGAGACTGTGGAATCGGACAGATTTTCCTGGAGATGAGAACAGCAATTTTGACTGGAGACAGTTACACAGATAAAGAAGCATAAGTTACCTTCTCCAGTTTGGCCTAAGTGGGTAAATGTTATAGGGGAGGTTGCCATTAACACGGATAGGGGTGTAGAGATGGAGAAATTTATGCAGATGAGTAGATGGGTGGAAATACTGGAGGGGCTTAGATTGACAGGGTGGGTGTTAGTGATGAGAGCATGTTATACAGATCGCCGGTCCTTTAGGAACTAGATTGGAACAGTCACAGGGACTTGATTGTGTTCGACAAATCGGTGTGTGGCAGAGACCTGAGAAGATTATAGGGTCTGATCAGATTGATTGTGTCTTTAGGGCTGGAAGAGGTTCGGTAGATATGGAAACCTTAAACCAAATGTATACCATCTTCATTTTCCAGACCAGAGCCTCAATATCCCTCATCGGCCAGGGATCCCTCATCCTGCCATTTTCCCTTCACCCGAACAGGTACATACTGACCCTGGATTTTCAGTATCTCACTTTTAAAAGCCTCCCGTTTTCCAGTCGTTTCTTTTCCTTCAAACAGACTCACCCACTCAACCTCTGCTCGGTCCTGCTTCATGGCCCCAAAACTGGCTGCGTTCCAGCATAGCTCCTTAACCTGTGGACCTCTCCTATCATTTTCTGGAGTTATGTTAAAATTAAGACAGTTGCGGTCAATGGACCCAAAGTGCTCTCGGACTGACACTATAGTCACTTCCTCATCTCGTTTTCTCAAGGGAGATTCAATGTTGCGCCCACCTGAGTAGAGTAGGACCGTCTACATATTGGTCAAGGAAACATTCTTGGACCCATTTGACAAATTGTTACCCATATCGGCCTTTTATTCTCTGAGTGCACAAGTCAATCCAGGGGAAATTAAAACCTCCAATCAATACTGCTTTCTTATTCCAACACCTATCTACAATCTCTCTACACATCTGCTCTTCTCATACCCGCTGGCTATTTGCGAGTCTGTAATACAGTCCGAACAAAGTGACCACTCCCTTCTTCTTTCTCCGCCCCCAGTTCAGGGTGAGGATATTTCTGTTAGGGTAAAGGACAATGCTGATTACAAATAGAAAATTCTGGATGATTGGGGATATTGATGTTCTGGTCAAGAAAAAGGCGGTCCATGTCAGCTGGATTCCTCAAAGATCATTGTGGGTACAGTAATACACTGAAGAGGGAGAGAAGTAGGGCAAACAAGAGACCTGAGAAAACCTTGGCTGATAATGCTGAGGACAATCCAAAGGGATTCTACATGAAAATACCGACAGAAGAATAACTAGGCACAGAATGTGTCCCCTTGAAGATCAATGGGATAATCCATGTGTGGAACCACAGGAGATGGGTGAGATCCTTAACGAAAATTTCCCATCAGAACTTAAAGACTGGGGAGGACTAATACAATTAATGGTCGGGCTCTGGGCAGTGTTGGCGAACAGAGAGAGTGAGACCAAGGAGTACAGTTACATTGTTCCTTGGATGTGGCATCACAGGGTGGGGAAAGTGCATTTGGCAGACTTGGGTTAGAGCATCGACTACATGAGTTGGTACATCATGATATGGCTGTATAAGGCATTGCTGGGTCCCCAGTTGGAGGACTGCATAGAATTCCGATCCTCCTGCTTTAGGAAGCATTTCCTGAAACTGTGAATGGAGCAAAGATTGACGAAGATGTTACTGATACTGGAGCGTTTGACAGAAACTGAGAGGCTGGATAAGTTAGAAAGCAACATATGGGGCATTTTAGGTTAAGGAACATGCAAGGAAATTCTTCAGCACAAGTACAAAAAAGCAACCAGAGAGACACGAGGGACCCGCAAAAATCAATAAGGCCATCCATGTGTGGAATCACAGAAGATGGGTGAGACCCTAAATAAACATTTTATGTCAGAAATTACTGTGGATAAGACAGTTAAAGAAACAGTGATGGCTTGAAAAGAGTTCCAATTAAAGAAGGGGTGGTCCTGGAGGTCTCATTACACAAAGGTAGAGAAAGCACTAGGTCCTGAACAAGTGTATCCCAGAACATTGTGGTAAAGTAGTGGCAGGGACCTGAGCAGGGATATTTGTATCATTGTCCTTCGATGATACAAATCGCAGGACGATGATTAAAACCACGAGGGATACAGGTAAGGTGATTAGCCAACGTGTTTACCGCAGGGTAGTGGAGTCCATAACTAGATTGGTTCGAAGTGCAGAAGGAGAAGGTGTTAGCAATTCTGCAAAGCCTAAAAATAGATAAGTCCCTGGGGCCGGATGGAACTTATCCTCGGATTCTCTGGGAATCCAGGAAGGAGATTGCCATGTCTTTGGTTTTGATGTTTATGTCATCATTGTTTACAGGAATAGTGCCAGAAGGCTAGAGGAGAGCAAATGTTGTCCCCGTAGAATAGATGACGGCCCAACAAGTCCACACCGACCCTCTGATGAGCAACCCACCCAGACCCATTCCCTTACATTTACTCCTTCACCTAACACTATGGGCAATTTAACATGGCGAATTTACCTAACCTGCACATTTTGGACTGTAGGAGGAAACCAGAACACCCGGAAGAAACCCACACAGACACAGGAAGAATGTGTAAACTCCACAGACAGTTGGCTGAGGCAGGAATTGAAGCCGGGTCTCTGGCGCTGTGAGGCAGTAGTGCTAACCATTGTGCCACCGTGCCAACCCAAGCAGGGGAGTTGAGACAGTACTGGCAGTTATAGACCTGTGAGCCTTACTTTGATTCTGGGTAAAGTGTTGGAAAGGCTTGAAAGGGATAGGATTTATAATCATCTGGGGATGAAAAAGTTGATTAGGGATAGTCAACACGGTTTTATAAAGGGTAGGCCGTGCCTCTTAAACCTTATTGAGTTCTTTAAGAAGGTGAACAAAGAGATGGATGAGGGTAAAGCGGTTGATGTGGTGTATATGTATTTCAGTAGGGCGTTTGTTAAGGTTCCCCTTGGTAGGCTATTGCCGATAATGTGGAGGCATAGGATTGTGGGTGATTTAGCAGGTTGGATCACAAATTGGCTCACTGAAAGAAGACAGAGTGTAGTCATTGATGGGAAATATTGATCCTGGAGTTCAGTTACTAGTGGGTACTGCCAGGATGTGTTTTGGGTCCAGTATTGCTGTCGTTTATATAAATGACTTGAATGAGGGCATTGAGGATGGCTTAGTAAATTTGCAGAAGACACTAAGGTCGGTAGAGTTGTGGATAGTGACGAAGGATGTTGTAGGTTACAGAAAGGTATAGATAAGCTGCACACATGACTCAAAGTTCACAAATGGAGATTAATGTGGAAAGGTGTGAGGCGATTCATTCTGGAGGGAGTAAGAGAAACACAGAGAGATCTCTGTGTCCATGTACATAGATCCTTGAAAGTTGCCACCCAGGTTTATGGGTTTTTTAAAAACACCATTCAGTGTGTGAGCTTGAATTGGTAGAGGGATTGAGTTTCGGAACCATTAGACCATGCTGCAGCTGTACAAAACTCTGGGTGTGGCCACATTTGTTCAGGTCACTGCATTACAGGAAGGATGTGTAAGTTTTGGAAAGGATTCAGAGGATTTACTAGGAAGTTACCTGGTATGAAGGGAAGGACTTATGAGGAAAGGCTGACGGACTTTAAGCTGTTTCTGTTCAAGAGAATGTGTTTGAGGTCAATTAATTGAGATATATAAGATAATCACCAGGTGAGATGGGCTGGAGAGTGAGAGCCTTTTCTCTTGGATGGCAATGCCTAGAACGAAGGAAGATAGCTTTAAATTGAGGTAGATATTAACACTAATAAATAGATATGGGACAGATGCCAGAGGTAGGTTCTTTACTCAGAATAGTCGGGGCATGGAATGCATTGCCTGCAACAGTGATAGATTCGTCAACTTTAAGGGCATTTAAATGGTAATTGGATGGGCATATGGACAAGAATTGGAATAGTGTTGGTTCGATGGGCAGCAGATTGCTTCCACAAAATGGCGTAAAATCGAGGGCCGAAGGGCCTGTTTTGCGCTGTCATATTCTGTGTTCCAGTGGGCATAAATATGAGATGGAGAAAGTGAGGTCTGCAGATGCTGGAGATCAGAGATGGAAATGTGTTGCTGGAAAAGCGCAGCAGGTCAGGCAGCATCTAGGGAACAGGAGAATCGACGTTTCGGCCATTAGCCCTTCTTCAGGAATGAGGAAAGTTGGTC